>NC_143397.1:46450437-46610437 GCF_052110815.1 Crocodylus siamensis
TTTGAAAGGTGCCAGATTTGACAGCACAGGAGGCTGAAGTCTCCTTTTTATATTTGTGTTGTTTCTTCATCTAAAAGAGCTGCTTAAATATTAGTATACATTGCAGTGTATTTTTTCAGATGATAAAACTAATTACATGTTAAAGTTGTAGGCATTGATTTTTCACTGACAAGAAAAGAAATATGAATAATTTATAATAAAAGTGTATGTACTCTAATGGGAATTGAACCCACTTATGCCAGGTCTGAATATGACTCAACATCTTTCTTCTAAGCAATATAGATTTGTGTTAATTTGCATGGGAATTTGTACATGGTAAATTTTACCAGAAAGATTTGGTTTCACATCAGGAATATAAATATGACACATAACACAAAAAACACTTTTATATAAAGGATATATTAACAGAGAGTCTGAGGTACTAAGAAAATTGGATTGCAATAAGAAAAAATGGAATTGTATCACATGTAGGTGATCTTATTATAAGACAAATTTTAACTGACTCTGCAAGGAAAAATGTTAACTTAAATCTACTTAGGACTATTTAGTATGTCAATAAAATAATGGATAAGAGAGAACCAGTATGAAGATCATGACAAACAGCTTTGACAAGTCAGAAAATAAGAGGAAATTGGTTTAGAAATTCATTACAACACAGGGTAGGTATATGTTGTCAAATGGCAGAAGGTTAACAGTAGAGAATCCTTAGCACCTACCTAGGAGCTATGTTTGTTAATTAATATTAATTATATGGAAGAGAGAGTTGGAAGAGAGAGGCCAACATGACACTATTAGGATGAATTATTTCATTTTGGCAAATGAAAGAACCTTGAAGATAAGAAAGAAAAGTATATGTAATAGTAGAACGCATAAAGATCGGGATATATGAAGCAACAATATGCCTTCAGCAGCAAGGGTAGTTTCAGCTCTGATTACCCTTTCTCTAGAGTTATGCAGAAATAGAAGTATTTTATGAACATAGCATAACTTCTGTTATGAAGAGAGCTTGGAAAGTTGGGTACTGCTTAGCTCATGAACAGGGATCCTGGGTTTTTTTCTGTTTAAAAATTGCAAATTCTCTGATCAAAACCCCCAAATATGTGTTTTTCCATGATAAGAATGAAACACCACTATATAGATAGTAGTTGAACACAATGTTTTATTGATAGATTTACAATTTTAAAACAATTTGGAAGCCTACCAGTGCCTGAATCACCATAATAAAATAAATTCAAAATACCTATACATTTTGATGTTTGATTTTGAGTTTTTAATCATGGAAAATCAGAGCTCCCCCTGGCTCCTTCATTCACCAGGATGCAGGTCCAGCTGCAGCTATCCCCTCCACTGCTTTGTGGTGCTGAGCAGCCCTGATATGTTGGTGTGCTGCCCATGCCATTGCTCTTCATGCCCCACCCACAGCCCCTGCATCCTGGTGGTGCCCCTCACTCAGCAGCCACAGCCCCCCTGGCCCTGCTGGTGACCTTCAGTCACTACCCACATCCCCCCCACCCCGGCTTGTGCTCCTCACTCCTCATCCACAGCCCCCCACCCATCCTAGGTCTGCTGGAGGGGGCTCCCAGCTTCCAGAGCTAATGGACCAGGGACCTGGGTCTGTAGCTCCCTGACTTATGCAGTAGTGTGCAAGCTCTGGCTGCTACCCATGGGAGGTGGCAGCTCCTGCAGAGGAGTGGAGAAGGGCCTCCCCTCCCCCATGCACACCACCTCCAGAGTGGAGTCCATCGGGGGAGCAGATGCAGGCTCAGAGCTTCTCACCCTGCTGCCTGCACTGAAGGTCTCTGCAGCTCAGCAGGTGGGACCTGAAACAGCAGGATAGAATGAAGTTGGGCAGGAAAGCTTGTTACTGCTGCTGGGAGCTCTGCACTGCTATGGCAAGGCACCCCCTGCCCACCCAGCAGCAGCACAACTCTATGCTGCCACCCCCACTGCTTCCAGGTGAGTGAGGGTGCCTCACCATGGCAGCTCTGATTTTCCATGATTAAAAACTCAAAATCAAACATCATGGTATTTATGGTGGCAAGGAGCTTCCCCACCCCACTGTGCCCTGCTGTGCTGGGTCTCAGCCACTGGTCTGCAGAGGCCCTGGGAGGAGGGTAGCAGGGTGGAGAGCCCAAACCAACAATGGGCACCCCACCCATGGCCCCACACATGCCCCTAAACCCTCCCAGGAGAGCATGCAGCACAAGGGAGCCAGCCTCCCCTGCCTCTGCCTCCCCTTGGTTGAGCCACCTGCGGCTCTGTCCCACTTCCTGCTGGGGCTCTGCAGCCATGCATTCCAGCCCTGGGCTCCAAGGTCCATACACTGCTCCAGCTGAGAAGCAGCCCCAGACCTGCCCAACTCCCTCCCTCACTATGGGGGCCTCATTCCCCAACACTGTCACTAGACTTACCTTCAGGAGTTGCTCTCCAGGTTGCCTGGTGGCCATGTACATGTGTAAGCATGCACATGGCACCCCTTGCCTGACTGCTCTCCTCCCTCCCCCCAGCCCTTTGCAGGCTGGAACTCTGCCAGCCTACACAGAGCTCCTTGTAAAAGTGGAAAATCTGTGTGTTTCTCTGTTAAAATGAAAAATCCATATTTTTCTTGGTCAAAAGACAAAACTTGCTCCTCACCACCCCATTTTCCCATGGGAAACGAAAAACCCAGATCCCTGCATGTTATGGCAATAATATGGTACTTGCTTTTGTCAGAATCAAAATACTGAGATTAACTGACCACTTGTCTGATGTGGTATGACAACTCTATTGTACCTACATTTGTAAAATAAAGTGAATTTTCTAATCTAAAGACAATAAAACAGCACGTGCAAAATATTTTTTTAAAAAATCTGTAGTTAACACCAGGTAGTAGAGTTCCTACTGCATGCTAGCCTTATATAGTACTATTTTTCCTTATCTCCATTAAGAAAGGGAGCATTTCTGTGGTTTGAGGAAAGTGAAAATGATGCTTCCTAAACCCTTAAAGACCTTATTGCTTTGGTAGAGGTGTTAGCCATACTTTACCTTCTTTATTACAGTTGAATAAAAGTTGGGTAATTGTCCTATGGTGTCCTTTAAATGACCCTAAATTTTTTCCCCGGGTAGATTTGGGACTATCAGGTGCCTATTCATGAGCAGTGAGGCTGCTCCAGTGTGGTGTCATTTACAGTGCATCAGAGCAGGCTCGATTAATAACCACTCTAATAGACTCCAGCATCTCATGTATCAGCATCCCTGAGCTTAAAAATGGTGGTGGGGGTTCTTTAACTAAAGCATGTTTGAGCTTTAGTTAAAGTGCTCCGCCACCATTTTTAAGTGTGGGGATGCTGATACACAAGATGTTCCAGGCGCTTTAATTAGAGCCACTCTAATTAAAAAGTCGCCCTGCCCCCACACCCAGGCCATGTGTATAAATGCCCATTATGCTTACCTGAGAAGAAGGAAAAGAGATTTTTTTAAAAATAGTTCTGAGGAACTATTACAGGAAGAAGACCAAGCTAACTGGCAATTTCTTGGGAAGAGAAGTACGTAGGAAGTCTGGGGTAGCATTCAAACCCTTTAATATTGCAGAGGAGCAGGAAGAAGGGGAAATGCGGCAGACGGATCTAAAACTCATGTTTACGGGCAAGGCATCTTCCCAAAAGTGGTGAGCTGATGGGTTGACTTTCCTAATACAGGATGCTCTTCCTATAACATTTACAATATTTAAATCATAAATATTTAAATTGTTGACACTAAGGGTCTCAAAAAGTGTTTCCTAGCACTCCGCTTCCTGTCAACCCAACATTCCAGGGACTGATTTGGACTCCGTTCCCTCAAAGTTGGAAGGAATGAAGTTAGATCTGTATTTCATACATGGCTAATCTAGACTTTGATCTTACAAATATTATGTGCATTCAGCATGTGACTTCATTGGAACTCTGCAGACTATAATGGTCTGCTTATAAAGATCATCTTGCAGGTTTTGGGCAAAACAAGCATTTAAGTTATCTTCTGAAAGCAGTTTAGTGAGGTATGTGAAATACCTCACTAAAAAAAACCGCCAGCATAACTGGCATTAATTGGCATCCTGGTTGGCAGTTTCTTCATAAAGATCCAGGAATGCATATATAAAGGTAGAGATCTTCTCTAATTTAGAGGTGCTCCCTCCAGGTCAATGTCGAGTCTCGCTGGTGTAGGCCTTGCTGTGTTGCTATGGCTGTATGTGATGATTTGGCGGATAATTAGGAGGCTGTCAGGAGACACTGGATTTACTTAAAACAGTGTTATTGGTATGTGATTTTAGCATTATCAAGAGAATATCAAATTCCCCACTAAAGTTAGTCCCATAGAAAGGATATTTGTTTTGCTCTTTTTCTGTCAAATTACCTTCAATATTGAATACTGGGTATCATACTCTTGAAAAGACAGTTTGTCACTTAAGCATTAAAATTAAAAAAAGAATGACTTTAAAAATTGAAGCCATACAATCTTCATTATCCCTGTAAAACAAATACAGAGTGAAGCTGTTTTCAAAAATACTTATGAAGTGTGATAAATTTTGCATAAACTTACTTATTGAAAATAACAAGTCACAGACAGGCAGATAAGATAAAGTATGGTATTTATTTTTATTCAGTAATGTGTCCCCATAAATCCAGTCCCTGAACAGGAGGAAGTGACCAGGCTAACTACTCACTAATAATAATAAGTTGGCTGACAGTCACTGTATTAAAATGGGTCAATAGTAATCAGAAATATGATGAAAGGGGAAAAAATCTATTTTCTTGTCTTACTTATAATTGATTTTGATCCATACCTCTTTGAAAAGGACATTGATACACATTGTTTATGTTGTTTAACCTTTTTGCTCATAGGTTGACTTGATTTTGTGACCTTGCTTTAGAACATGCAGAGTTCATGTTAACAAATGTAGAGGTCATCCAGCCTGAAGCACAATATTTGTGTTTTGTTTTAACAGTCTAATAACAAGGTGAAGTGGAACACTCCAGAGAATGGCTATAATAGCTTTATTGCTTTTTCGTTATTAAGGCCTCTTAAGATAATTGTTTTCAAAATTATAATATGAGCTTTTAAGAACTTCCAGTCTGAACACTGATTTATGCTGTCCATGATTCCATTTCTGCTCTGTTTCACACTGTGTTAATTTTCATTAAGTTCATTATGTTTGAGACCTCTTAAGGGATTTATTTAAAATTCATCTCTTGATTAGACACATACTGTATACTTTTACTGCTGTAACAATATCTAATTTTTTTCCCAAAGATAACAAGATCTGAGTTATGGTTGTAATGCTATTCCTCAGAGTGTCTATATCAAGTCTCTTAGCGATATTAATATGTTGCTGTAATTATTTTTTGATGCATGTAAAACATATAGGATTTGATGAGAATAGATATGTTTAACATAAGTGGGTTAGTGAAGTAAATCTTAGCCAGACATTTTTCATATTACATGCTTCTTTTAGGTACTATAAAGGATTAGATAAACTTCAAAATAAGAAGTCAATATAATTTGAAAGGATTTAGTAAGTCAGTTCATCACAGAGTAAAGCATGTAGATGTTTAATTTACAAAACAGCAGTTGCAGTCTGGAATAAAGCTTTCCCTAAAGCCATTAAATGTCTACTTGACTTTAATAGTCTTTAAAATAAAAAAGCAGCTATACAATATCTATTTCTTACTTGATAACACAAGTGTGTATCATTATTATTACTACCTACTGGTAAAATGTATATTAGATTCATTATCAATAACTGTAGTTTATGTTTTATACATGTAGATGTAAAATGTATCTGATGTAATAGAAATCTAACAACCAAGGCACATTTTCAATGATACCAGACTGTAACAGTATTTCTCATAGGATTAGGAATTAACAAAATTAATGCAGTATACTGTATGTGGATAAAAGATAGCTTAATTTTAGAGGGAGGAGAAAAAAGAGATGGAAAGATAGAGCTATATTGTTCTGTCATAAGTAAAAGTCTACATTCCACTGATAAAATAAAACTGCAGTCCTATTAGTTTTTGTCTTTAGCCTCAGCTCCTTTCTGCAGTTGTGCGATGTGTTGCTTGACACTTCAGTGATTGTATACAGTGGAGGCCTTGTAAACATATACAGCCTTGATGTACAGAAGATCTGGTTTTTGAACCCATTTATTCTGATTCCTGTAATTAAAAGAATACCTTGTCAACCTGTGCTGCATTATCATAAACTGCTTTTCCATTAGTCATTCAACAAGTTTAGTATTTCAACATCTAATAACCATTCATTTCAGAATATTGATGTCTGGTGTTTTTATGTATTTGACAGGTTTTCTTTTTCCTCTACTACGTATTCATTTTAAGGTCTTAAGTACCAGGCATGCAAGTACTGTAGAGGCTGTAAAACTTGCGGTCTGAAAATTTCAGGCATTATCAGACAGGCCTGACATCATGCAGATGTCAATATGCTTTGGTCTCTCTTTCCTAGCACCCTGATTTGAGAACGGTCTAGGAACCTAATTACCCAATTAATTTTTGTTTAATAGATCACTTCCTGGGTCACCTTGATTTTTACCAGGTCTATCTACAAAAAGGGGGTCATCCAGAGGGCTGCCCTCCCCATTCTCCTTGCCCCCTGCCTCCTTTGACTTTGCTGCCCACCTGGGAGTGTCTGCCAACTTTTTCTGAATCCCCAAAACATGTAAGAATCCCCTGTCTCTCCTCAAAGGTACTCCTGTATCCTCCCCTCCCCTGCATGCTGCCGCTTTTCCTGCTGTCCCAGAGGTGGAGGAAGCTTCAAAGCTGTTCCTGCCTGCTCCAGCCAGGCTGCATGGGGGCAGGGCTCAGTTGGGAACAGCAGCAGTGATGATGGGCTGGAGGGTGGGGGTTCTCCTCTGTATGCCTGCTCTAGCAGGACCAGGTAGAACGGGGGAACTCAGCATCCTGCCCATCTACTGCTGCCACTGTTGCTGTTCCTAGTTCAGCCCATCCTCAGTTGAATCCCCCCACCTCCAAAAAAGCATTTGCAGGCAGGAGGTGGGGAGACATACCTTTGAGTATGGAGGAGAAGGGGGGGATTCTTACATGATTTGGGGAGTTTTTTTTAAAGTCCCCAGAAGCTCCTGCAGTGCAGTCTGCTCATACTAGTGGAGGGGAATGGAAAAGAGGAGGCTGGGAGTGGGGGTGCGGCCATCAAGGCAGCATGGGTGGCCGCTCCTGCACCCGCTTTTGCCAAATCCTAAATCCATCCCTGTCTACAAATGCTACTCATCCATTCCAGCATTACAGTCTGGGAGGCTTATATAACTGCCATTTAACCCATACCCCAGGAACCTTCCTTTCATACAGGCTAAAGTTTTCCTTAAGTTATGTGGAAATATATTTGTAGCTGAGATCAGCTTATGATGAATATTAAGAATAATGCTAGGGTACGTTTTAACTTTCCTGGTTAAATGTCTCTTTCCACACATTGAAAATCCAAGGCATTACACCACACACATTGGGAGCATCCAGATGAGCCCACACGTGCTTCTTGCAGCATCTCAAACCTCTTTGAGACACTGTAAGAGGCATGTGCAGAAATGAGAAAATGTTCCCCACACTGCAAGTTTGCAGCACCGGGGCAAAATTAGACCCACGGATATCCAGGGGTCAAAAAAACCTGCAAAAACCCCTGAGGCAACCAGAGGCTGGGTCCTCCATAGAGATGTTCTGGCTTCCAGACCATTTCTATGGTTAGCCCTTGCCCTGGTGCTGAAGCATGCTGCCTGCCCCTGAGGGCAGGCATCATGCCAGCAGCAGGGAGCTGGACACAGGCTCCACTGTAAGTAAGTAACCCCCAGCCCTGCCCACTCCCCCAGCCCCCTGATCCCTTCTCTGCCCACCCCCCTCCTTCCCCCAGGGCCCCCCCAATCCCTTCCCCACTCAGACCCATCTCCCCCAGCCCCCCCGATCCCTTCTCCACCTGGCTGGGGGGCAGCCATGGGGGCTGGGAGTGCAAGTGGGGGATGAGGCTGGGCAGGCAGCCATTGGGGGCTGGGGCAGTGGGAGAGGCTGAGGGGGCAGCCATCAGGGGGGCTGCAGAAGCCAGCAGGGGATGGGACCAGGCAGTGCAGCAATCAAGGAGGCTGGGGGAGCAAACGTGAGTGGGGTGGGGCATGTGGGCCCCGCAGGGGGGAGTAGCCCCTGTGGGGGGGCTATAACCCCTGTTAGGGGGCCAAACCTCTGAGGGTGGCAGCAAAATATATATTCATATAGTAATGAATTCATGAAACATGCATTTAGAGTTCACTACATTATTATGATTGAGACACTGGTAGTCTTCCAAATTGCTTTAACACTGTAGATATAGCAATAAAACATTGCTCAACTGATCTCTGTCTCTCTCTCTCTCACTGTTTCTCTCTTTATAGTGGTCTTTTGTTTTAATTGTGGAGGAACATGGATTTTGAGGTATTTTACAGAGTGACTTTGGGATTTTTTTATCAGGGATTTTTCAGTTTTCCAATAGGGAACACCAGAATACCTGCTAGGGAGACTAATGGCAGGACTCTGCCTGCTCAGACCTGGCACCTTCGACCCAGCTTGCTGTGGCTGACCTCCTGGCCAACTGGAGCCAGGAGGACATGCTTTGACAGTTCAAAGCAGGCTACCACACCCAGAACATCTTCTGGGTGATAGCTGCCCAGATGGTTGGACAGGGGGCACACATTGCAGTAGGCCACACAAAGGCCAACTCTGCAGCCACAGCCCACTGGCAGTTGGCCCAGAGGGGCAGATGTCTCATCTGGGTCTGGCATGTGCACAGCAGATTACAGCCAGGCAGCAACCCCCACTGTCAGACTGCTGCAGTGGGTAAAGGGTGCAGGGAACTATCAGGGCTGCTTCAGTAATCTGGCTGGCACAGGGCTGGTGTCCCCAGGTACCAACTGGCTGGGCCCCAAAAGCTCCTGAGAGCGAGTAGCCCTGAGTTACTTGCCAGGGCAGTGTTTTTTACTACTAGGACCAGGACAGGGTAGCTTTTTATACTGCTGGGGACAGCACAGGTGCTGGCCATGGGTTCTAGCTCCCCCTGGATGCAGATCTGGGAAGAGCCAGGCAGGGTTATTTTGCCCCAAGTGGCACAGTTTGCTCCACAAAAAAGTGCATGTCTATGTCTGAGCACATGCACTAAGGCCAAAAGTCCCGGCTCAAATTTGCACCATGTCTATTTGAGCTGCTACAAGCACAAGTGCTTGCATGTATGGACGTGCCCATTGAGTGTATATAAAGGCATAGTTGTTTGGGCTGACAACCAAATATCAATAAAGTTTACTCTTTTTTGGCTTACTTTGGGGAAGGATCTCTGGCTTTTTATGGCAATGTTTTAATTTATTTATTTTAATTTATTTATTTTATTAATAAAAGGTTACTCTGATTCCAAATTAAGCTTGTTTGTTTAGGAAGGGTCATTAGACACATGCTAAGACATTTTTGATTTTGCATACTAACAGTGATAAAGAATGGACTGTGGGAGTCTCGCATGTAGCTTTTTACCTTCATAACTACTCAAATGTTGATGAGAATGCGTCATGTATGAAAATGTGATAATCATTGTGCAGGTAGCATCTCAAAAGTCTTGTTTCATTCAGAAGCTCAGTAGTGCCTTTTTTGAGAGCTCTTGACTACATCCTACATACTGTGAATATGACTACAAGAGAAAAGTATTAAACTTCAGTGCACTGAAGTTTAATTTGGGTTATGTGAAAGATCGTGGATGTTTTTTTATTGCCTGACACAGGAAACTATTGGCTCCAGGCTTACTACATTTCCTTCTGCTGGGTGGTGATGGGCCTGGACTAGTACAACAGATCGAACTTCCTGCAGATTTAGCAACCTTGTTACAAATAAAAATAAGGACTGTAAGATATATTTGAACAGCAGTGACAAATCAGACCCATCTCAAGTATTGGGGAAGTCCGGATCCAGACCTAAAATGGAAGATTTTAGTTTTTAATATCAAAAACAACTGAGATACTACAGAAGCAAAAAGGAAAAGTTGTAATTGCACAGGGGTGAATCCAGGGAGGTATGGTGGTGTGGTCATACCATTTCAGTTCCAACTCCACTCCTGCTGTCTCTAGGAACCCCTGGACCTGATTGTGCCAGAGTGGGACTGACTGGCTCCCTGTCCTGATCTGGGTGGGCAGCCAGCAGTGCATGCCAAGTCCTTCCTACCCCCCCAGAGGGTAAGGGCCCAATCTTGAGCACACCCCCCTAGTTCTGCTCTTGAGAATACACATAAATGCATGCTCTCTCTTGCTTTCTCCCTGGATTTCATAATTAGAGTTGGTGCTAGTGTAAAATGACCATATGTTCCATTTTAGCCAGGACCGTCCCAGATTGTAGAGGCTGGTCCTGGCCAGCTGTTGGGAAATATAATGGGCATCCTGAAAATGTAGGTGTGTGGGGCAATCTGTCTGGGAGTCAGAGTGGTGCATAGTGCCTTGCCAGCAGGCAGGTAGACACCGTTGCTTACCCCCACCAACTTGTGAGAGTACGGCAAGGAGAATGGGGGAAGTGTCCCAGATAAAGTAATACTTTTGGTGTTGCACAATGCTTAAATGCCTTTTTTCTTTTGTTCTGACTCAGAGACATTATAATGGCTTTTTTTGTTGTCTCTTTTGCCTTGGATATCATAAACTGTAAAAGAATTTTGTCATGATAAACTGTTAAAAATTCCATATATCAGGTAGTGATACTATCAGAGGTTTTTGTCACTGTCAAATTCAAGTGGCCTTTCTTCACACAGTATGTCAAGGCTTCATGTGACAGTGATCCTATAGCAGAAACTTGTTTTCCTATTTGGTTAAAACCAGAGGGATCTGATCCTGCATTCCTGAAGCTCTGCCATGGAATTCGGTGGGTGCAGGAACGTGGATTCTTTCAAGTGGCAAAAAACACTACCATACGTGGAGCTCATACTGGTTTTCTCAGTAGAGAGGCACTATCTGATTAATGCATAGTAGTCATAAAGGACAAAACCACTGCTTCCATTGTGCAGATATATGCATAAAAATGCCATAGTCCCCAGAGTAGTCAATCTAGCTCCCTTTATGAGCTCAGTATTAAATTGGTTAACAAAAAGATTACCTTTATAATTGATAAGGTCCATGCAGGATCACTTCACTAAAAATAAAAATAAAATGTGAATATATTGTATCTTGAACCTTTTATTATTCATTTGAATTGGTTGCATGCATCTAAAAAAACCACCAGAAATATCCAGTGAGCCTGCTGATTTCAGACTGAACTGCCTTCCCCACTCCTGTTTCCTATTTCCCTTATTTCCATCTGGGGCTCCTGCCCTGAGGCTTCCTTACCAGAAATGTTGGGGGAAAGGTGTACTCTTATTTCACACGCTGAAATCCAAACCCTTTCATTAAATTATAAAACTAATTAAATTGTGTCCCCATGGGGGAAATGCTCTGCTGGCTGGTTAAGCCAGCATTACAACTACTTTGTGCTTTAAGAGCACTCTAAAGTAGCCACAGCAGTGTCTAGCAGTGGGGTTTCCTGTTCTTCTCAGCATACTGTATTGCTGTTATGAAGGCTTCTCTCTGAAGAACATACTTACAGATATACTGGTCATCACCCACAAACATGAGAAGGTTTATTTTGTGGGAGTGGGGGAGAGAGGAAGGAACTGTCCTTCAACTACATATTGATGACTATAAGGATTTGGAGGAAATTCCACTAAACCTGTTATCATTATTACATGGATATAAATAATATGAGGAAGGAGGCTTGTGATTGAACAATAGCCCCTACAATTGTTGCAGTGCACAGATTGGAGCAGTCTTAAATCGTATCTACTATCATGAAGGCATTATATTGGATTTCTCATTTCCAGGGGTGGTGCCAGCCTCTTTCTGGTGGGGTGGGGGGGAGGGCTGAGGTGGGCTAGACAGAAAATTGGGGGGGGGGGTTGCATTATACATCTTCTGGCCAAACATACGTATTTGTTTTTTTTAACAATACCCACTTAAACATGTGTTTTATCTATGTTATCCACAAAAGGAGAATAAAAAGAGATACTGTATACAAACAGATCGGTCTTGATCAGGCCAGGAGCACCACACCTCTGTGGGCTGTGGGTGGCAGTGGGGTGGGCTCAGCTGTGTGGGGCAGGTGGCAGTGGCCTAGGGGGAGGTGGGAAGCTTGGACAGGAGAGGCACTGGGAGGGGTAGCTACAGCCTTGCTAAGGTGAATTTTGGGGTGGCTATAGCCTCCCAAGCCTGCCCAGCACTATCCCTGCTCATTTTCCCCATTGGTTCCTGAATTTGAGTGCTAGCTTGGTCAGACCTGAATATCTGGCCAAATATGTATTTGATCTCAGTTTAGTTTGGATTATATTCTGATTTTTATTTTACATGTTTACTTTCTGTGAAGGAAATTGAATTTTTACATTTGGCAAGTGCAAAATTCATGGTTTAAAAAATGTACAGGTTAGTCCCTTCTTCTTTGGGGAGTTCCATTGGGCAGACTCCTTATTTTATTTCCAAGTGTTTTCAACTTCGTAAAATCCTTTTCTTTTTTGTAGCTGAAATAGCTTGTCACCACAATTATCTTTTTTCTTTTCAACATTGTTATCTTTCATCTTATTTTTGGACTTTTCAAAATATTTTGGTGACTGCTTGCTCTATTGTTTTGCATTAGGTCTTCGGCCAGGATTCAAAGGACTTAAATTAAGACGTCCTGATCTGATAGTTCATTTCTGTGTGGCCTTGAAGTAAATTTGCTTCATTTTACATGGCATTAGACAGAGGAGTTAGGACATATATTATGTCCTTGATCTAGTGCTTTGAGGTCTATGGGGCACTGGGGGTGGACGAGGAGGAATATTTTTGTTATTCTCAAGACCTAGTCTCAAGATAGGGGAAACTTATATATATATAAAAAAAGAATCGTTTTTACAGGCATCCACTTAAGACAGGGGTTTAGGTCTTGGCCTACTGCATCTATATTAGGTTTTCTAACTGCAGTGTGGATGAATGCATTTTAAAATAACTTCAGTGTACATGTATGCATTTGGTTTTTGTCAACTCTCTGTCATACAAAGTAGTGCAATATGTTCCACATTACAGGTGGTTGGGGAATTTCCCCGTGAAATGTTTTTCGTTGGAAAATGCCAATTTCTTGAAACTGAAACTAGCTGCAAGACCGTAAGTACCAGTTTTGATAAATGTGCCTTGGGTCCAAAATGGAATTTCTGTCAAAAACCAAAGAGAGAACATTGACTGGTTATGTAGTTTTAACAACAAAGTAGCAACTTAAACCCTAAACTCTAAGTAGCTTGCTTTTATCTGTGAATCTGATTTGGATAATAATAGTAATAAAAAAATCTATCTTTGGCCTAAAAACTTGTTTTGTTGAAAGTTTTTTTGAAACTGAGATGTGTCTATGAAAAGTTAATTTAGGTGGATTAGCATTTTTGATTTTGTGTGTGTGTGTGTGTGTGTGTGTATACACACACATTTCTGTAGAGCATTTTTTGTAATACATTTACAATCAAAGCATTTGTACTATAACCCATCACCATAAGCATTGACTGTCCTATTTCAGTCATAAAAAGCTCTGCAGAGTCTTTAGGTTTTCTCAGTAAGGGACACTACATGGGTAGTTGATTTTTGCAAATGCCATTGATTTTATCAGAAAACAAGCAGATATTGCAGCATTTACTAAACATGGTCAGAGTGTGGTTTCATCACATGTCTTCTGGAAGTTCATTCCACAGTCAGGCTGTCTCAACATTGGGCTTTGTACTAGGAATTTTGAACTTCATTGTAAAAAAACTACTTGTTAATGGAGATGGAAGCTCTGATCCCCATGCTGTTGTTCAGCTTCCTCAATGGATAGCATACCTTTTCCTGTTAATCTTTCTTTAGATTCATAACAATGTTGTTGTTACTGTTAGGTAAAGAAACATGATTGTTTTGTTAATATTTGTGAATTTAGTTCTGTTTCATTTATTTGCAAAATGTTCTGACTTCTGTTAACAGAGATTCATAACCACTCCATAAATAAGTTTGTGTGAGTTTGTATGTGTACACCCTGGGTTGTTTACACATTTCATATATATTCATTTCTTGTGATCAGTGTTAGGGATGATAAGACTTTCAAAGGAATTAGACTCTTTATGGAGGTTAAGTTAGCACTGTAATTCTGAGCTTTTTTAAGGCCGCTTGCTTACGACTAGCTGATAATGCCAGCTCTAGGATTATCTAACTGGGGACAAAGCTCCAAGTCTTCAGTTTGCTTTAAAATGGTAAAGTTTGTGGTACATTGTGGATTATTTAAATGGGACAGGTTCTCCTTAGTATTCCAAGGAAACTGAGTGAACTTGACTTTAAATAGAGGTTCTTACATGTTTCTTTGATTTGTACTGGTAAGAGACGATGTGTACTGACACTACCCCTGGAGTAGCTCAAGAACCAGATCTGGACTCTGAGATGGCTTGCCCAGATGCAATGACCACTTTTGGATCTACTCACTCTAAACATATCTCATAAGAAGGGTGACTCAGGAGTCGTAAGCCCCTGGCAGACATTACAGTTAAGATATGATCAATTAATCACATCTTTAGTAACCTAGCCAAACATCGATGCAATGAATAGCATGAAAAAATGAGGAATAATCCAAAAGTTAGTATAGCAATGTGTAATAACTGATTGGGGCTCCTAGCCTTGAGGACACATAGGAGCCCTTGACTCTGTACTCCCGAGGCTGGGAGCACCATCAGGAGATTGTGTTGCTACTTGCTGGTGTAGGGGAAGCCCAAGATCATGAACAATATGGTACAATTTGGATCTGATCCCTACTCCCACAGTTGCACCTCCTGCCATGCAGGTGCAGCATAGCAGGAAGAGTGGTTGCTGGAATCACACAGGAGATCCATCTCACCTTTATTTGAACATGATCCAGGGGCCCCACAGATGCTAATCTCACCAATTTTACTGGTAATGGGATAAAAGGAGTATATAATAGTTTCCTTACTCCCTGAGAACATTTACACAAGATGCTGCATCACCACAGCAATGAGCTATACCGATGTAGATCATTGCTATAATGACGTAGCTTCAGGAGGCATGAACCTTGATGCCGATGCTGCTGCACAGTAGCAATGAGCTACTGTACAGTAACTCATTGCTACTGCACAGTGGGGTTGGAAATGGCCCATGCATTGCCAGGACTGTGCAGTAATGGTGGCTACCCTAAGTCATTTAGTAGTTGATAAAGCAAGTACTAAATGACTAAACAGTACAAGCTGCACAGTTGGGCACATGTAGATGCGCCCCTGTACAGCAGTAGAGCTGGTGTCACAGTTGGATCCGAAATGTACAGTTGGCTAAACAGACCAGGTTAGTATTGCTATCCAGGCTAAATTAAGAGGACTGTATAAAAAGAGAAAAAGATCGGATACATGATAAAAAGCAAATTAGATTGTCAAATTTTCAATGTGGCTGTTCTACAATGGTGTGAAGTAGGAAAGGTTTTGTTTGTAATTGTCCTGGCAATTTTTCCTTTTATGTTTTTTTTTTTCTTTTTCTAATTGTTTTCTCATCACATGCTCATCTGTTACTTTATTTTACTTCATCCTAATACCGTAGCTGAGAATATTCTGTCAGTTAAGCTCTAAAATGGTGCTTCACAAGTTTTCTGAATTTACCAATGTGTATTATAGATGACCTTGGTGTCTGCAGTGATTTATGGATCAGAAATAAATGAACTTTTGGGGTAAGCACCAGTTGAAACAGGTAGTTTTCATCACATATATAGTGTCCCAAACCACACTTACATAAACACTAACCATGCACTGTAACTTCATGGAGGTTTTTTAGAAGATAAAAAATAAATAGGTAATGTTACTACTGTTGCACATGAACAGTAGCACCTCAGAATATCTCTACATGAAAGCTTATTTTATTATCACTTAAGGAAGTCATTACCCTTTTATGAGTGCTTACATGCTGCTTTACAAATATGTCACCACAGTTACATTATGAAAGCAGTATTATTTTTGCCAGTGGCATTTTATGAAGCAAGGAAAGTAGTTTGAAAGTTACTTTAAAAAATGTTCTCACTTTCTACTCTGCTAATATTTCCCACACTCTTCTTGGATTCCATAGGGTTTTTAATACAAATTGTCATCTGGACATTATTAAAATATAAGTAAGCCTGCATGATATGTGTCATGTTAGACACATGATCTTTATTAGAACAAGTAAGAATTTATAATAGTTTAAAGCAAAACTCTTTTCAGCAGCTGTGTTTTTATATTATGTTGTGTATGGGTGAAACAAAGCTCACATGAAGTTGAAAGTCATTGGGTTGATCCCAGTGGATATGGTTAATGTGATCTTGTGCTGGAAAGTGCTAAGAAGTTTCTATAATATAAGGATGCAATGTAACTTTATAAGATCCGTTCAATACATATAAAGGTTCAATAGAAAGTATCCATACCTTTCCTAGCCTTCTGGGAAAGATGCTAATAACCCGTGAGTTGTTACTAACCAGACTTTGTGCTGCATGGATTATTTCAAAAAGAGCAGCTCAGTTAAAGTCCTTAAGAAAGTGAATTATTTCTTAGCTGGCTTGTCAGTGACTTTCAGAAAACAGAGAGGCAATGCTAAATGTAGCCCTTTTTTCCTGGCAGGAAAACAATCTATCTCATAGGTTAAAGCTAATTTGTTTAAATTATTTTCTATTTTATAATATGCAAAGGCATAATGGAAATGGCATTGGATCAAACAGTGTTTAAGATTTCCTGTGAAATTTAAAAGGTGATAATGTGCATATGTTTCTCTATATATAACATCTTTGCTTTTTAAAAACAAGAAGCTCTAGAAATTATAGCATATGCTGTAGTTAATAAAACATCCAAATACTTATCCTTATGTATAAAATAATACAGTGTAAATGATGAAGCTATTCTGAGTTCCTGAAATGTGGTATGATTGCATACTGATCACTAAATAATCACTTCCTTCATCAGAGAAAAATGAGTAACACTGTAGAACAATTTAAAAAAATACAAGATGAATAATTTTAATTCTCAAAATAGTTCTATTTCAATTGAAGTTAACTTCTTTTTAAATAATGTTTGTTATTTTAGAGGCTCTTGTTATAAGATGAGTGGCCTAAGAAATCTCACATAGCAATCAGATGTATCAGTGACAATCCAACAGAAGACCTTCAAGTTAAAAATATTGATTTTCTGAAAAGCCTAAAATACTGTGGAAGTTTAGCTATGAATCCAAATGAATAAACTAAACTAAAATCCTGAATTTGAACTCTCCCAAATTATGGAGACATTCAGATCTAGCTATTCTCTAGCCTTAGCTCATTGGCTCTGTCAGATAACTTGTCCCATACAAATTTATAACAGGAGATATTTTTTTCAGGTAGCATAGTATGAATGTATCTATGCATGTATTTTATATTCTTCTGGAAGCTTAGACTACAGAGGTAGGAAAAAACATTAATTATTTATTTACATTATCTTGTGTTTTCAGTGAATTATTAATGTCAGTGCATGGTGTTTCAGCAAGTTAAAGTCCCCGGGTTAGCAATTTAGAATTTAACTCCCAATGACTTTTTTAAAAAAGAATTTTTGCGGATTTCATGAAGAGTGCAGCAAGACATACATGTAACCCTTTCAGCACCTTGGCATCTGCCATGTCATTTAGCTCTTTTGAAATACCCTTGTTCTTAATAGATATGCTGAGAGGCAAGTTCTTTGAATTTGGAGCTATATGAGGACTAAGAAATGTATGCCCTCCTGCGCCACCCTGAGGATCAGATCCAGAATTGTCAAGGATAAATGTAAAGACTCCCATTGACTTTGTGGTCTTTGGCTTCAGACGCTGGCTAATGGCAAACCACTCTTCCCAATCATTTGATCCAAAGGAAAATATAAGCTGAAATAGTTCCCTGACCCTTTACATGTTATTTTCTAGGATCCTGATTTAGGACTGCTGGACTGATCCACAAAGCATATCTCTTCTCAACCTGACATGTCAATTATAAATTATAAATTCAATGCTGCAGTACTTCAGCTGGAATCATGCCTGCATGGTAGCAATGGGTCCTGGCTTTTCATTGGTACAGAGCTCTTCAAAATGGGTCAGAATCCATCAGCTGAGTGTATTTGACATGAGAACAAATCTAAAGCAAGAACGATAGGGAAATTTCTAAAGCAAAGGTTCATGTGTTAATGCAGTCCCATATACCCTGAGGGTTATACAGTTAATTGCATAGGTTTTTATAAGACTACTTACTCTGTTAATCAATATCCAATTAGCAATTACCATAGTAACTGCAATATACAGTATAGTATGGTACTTAAGGTGTGTTAACTCATAAGATACAAAACACCAGTGGGTAATACAAAGGCATAAGAGAGAAATGTGTAATTTTCCCCCAGCGTTTTAAGGAAAAAAACTGTGCAGTTGTTCAGTGTTCTAATTAGAAAAATATAAGTTCTACTATGCTCAGTCTCCTCCTCCTATCCTCCCTCCCCCAGGACTGTGATTAAGTCCTTCCACTCTTTCATATTTTCTGTTTTCCTTCAGGGAATCTCAGTCAAATGCTACAGTACTGTCATAGTTCTTCTCTTTCCATAGCTCGTGTCTTATTCTGCAATTCAGTACTATTAGGCTAGGGACAGACATTACATATAAACCGGTTTAAGTGATGAGAAACCAGTTTAAACCTGTAACAGAACAGATGTTTAGTGCATATAAACCAGTTTGAAAATGACTGAAACCAGTTTGAGATCAACCTAGTTGAATGGAGTATCAGACTTAATTGATTTGGGTCAAACTGGTTTATGCAATGTCTGTCCCAGACCCCTTGCTGATTGAAGATAAACCAGACTCCCCCAGCATGCTCTCTGGGCTGGGGGGGCTCTCTGCTCAACAGCAGAGCTGGACCCTCCCCTCTGCTCTCTTGCTGGAGCTCCAACAGAGATTTGCAGGCACAGCAGGGTCTGCCTGGCTTCCCCCTGCCTTACCCCACCCTTGCTCCTTGCTGCTCAAGCAGGAATCCCCACCAAACTCTTCTTCACCATGGACCCCAGCCCACGGACCCTAGGCATGTGGTATGCTAGCTAATGCTGAGAGGTGTCTCTGTGTGTGCATGTGTCCAATTTCACTGGGACAGGCATACAGAACAGTGACCATTTAGGGTTTTTTGGAGCTAATCAACAGGTCAGCTGGTAATCTGTTTAAGAAGAGTTTGAACTAATGGAGAGAAGTTATTGTTTTGCTGATGGGGTGATAAGTTGTCAGGCCCCTGCTGGCTTGCTTGCCTGTCAGTTTGCTGCAGACAGTAAAAAGAAGCAAGGATGGAGATTGAAAAGCTCCGTATCATCAACAGATGCATGCACTGCACACCCCTCCTTGCCTCAGAGTGGTAGCAGGAGACTGGAGTCTGGCAACACTCCACCCCTTGAGCAGCTAGTGGGGAAAAGCCTGGGATGGTACAGACAGACCTCCTTAATCAAAGCATCCTGCTGGGACCTGGCCACACCACCCCACTCAGCTCAGCAGTCTGCAAAGGAACGGAGGGCTGCTCTAGCACCCCTGGCTTCTAGTCTGAGCCACTGCAGGCATGTGCCTGAATTTCCTCAGTTCAGAAAGAATGTCTGTCCAGTTACAAACTGGTTCAGCCTAGCCAGGTTAAACTAATCTGCAAAGCCTGAATCAATTCAGGCTCAGGCTTTTTGAATGGCTGTCCCTAGACTTAGTGTGTGTTGGATACACTTGGACCAGGTCTCCCAGGACAATTAGGTAAACCAAAGCCTGGCTTGTAAATCTAAAACAGGTTTAGGTGGGAGTTGGATCCTGAGATGCTCAGCTCTGGAGCCCAGTGGCAGTTCTAGAAATGTTTAGTAGCAGAATTCTGAGTGCCTAGGGAACTTTGCTGGTGAAAATGGAGTTACTTATAATAGTGGAGGTTCTTTCAGGAAGGAATTTTCTGGATTGCGCTTTCCAACTGAAATTCTGCCTAAGTCCAACTTTAGGTACCTGAGACTATGCCTATATAATAATAAACTTACTGTGCCCTCCTGAGCAGGTTGGCTTTTAAACTGGAGGCAGTTTAACTGTGATGTAAGAGGGACTAATTAGCATGGAGGTATAAAATTTGGAATTGTTACCCAGCAATGTTAATTAGCCTTACCTTCAGAGCAGTGCAGTGTTTGAGGGTTCTACTGTCCTGAGGGGTAAGTTTACCACATAGACATGGCCTAAGTGCTTTTATGGATTGTGACTTTAAGCATGTGCTGCAAGTTCCTGAATTAGGCCCTACATTACAGTCTCATATGCGCTCTCCCTAGGTATTCAGGCACACCACTTGGGGCATTGAATGGAAATAATTAACTTCCTCTTTTCTATTTTTTGTTAAATGGATTCAAGCTTTCAGTATTTCATTGTTTCAACCTGGCACTTTTCAGAGGCCCTATATTTACTTTGAAAAAAAATGCTAAAGCCTAATTTTATTTAAATATTTACATACCCCATACATAATTGCATAGCCCTTTTGAATAATTAATCTGCTTTAATAGCTTCTTAAGAAAGTTGGTGCACTCTACTGTAGCTGTTCTGTTGCTTTTTATAGTAACAAAAAAAAATCATAAAATGTTCCACTATTTATAATTTTATTCCTCTTGGTTTAGATAAACCCTTGCTTTACCAATACCCCAATAAACTTTAACAATGTTCTACTACACCAAGTAACCTGTGTTTTAGAGAATGTCAAACAATTTCCTTCCCTTGCTCAGATTTTTCATTCTTAGTAAATATTCCCCTTTAGGGATTCTCTATTCTCTATTCTTCTATTCATTATAAATCATGAAATAAGCATCCTGTGTTGTCAAGTTAACTAAACGGTTGTAGATACATCACCAAGTTATATATGATTTATGGGAATGGGTAGTCTGGATGGTAAATATCCATTACACACTTCCTCTTATGGGGCCAAATATTTTGATACATCTGGTTTCTAGAAATGCTGGATCTTCCACATAATTAGTCCAAGGAGATTCCCTGGAGCTATATTACCTTCTCTGTAGAACACTTTTGATTGTGTTAAATACCTCTGTTTAAGGTTGTTAGGTAGCAATTGGCAAGATTAGAAAGCTCTGCTAGCATAACTCCTGCAGACCGCTATGAGTGGGATGGAGGAAAGCTACAGTAGGAAGTAATAGGAATGGGGACACAGTTTCTGGCAGATCTCAGAGCTGCAGGTTATGGGAAGTGGATCCCTGCCTTTCTTGTCAAATAGGGTATGGAAGATCTTCTCCTTGTATACAACAATTAGGTAACAGTATGATGAAATCATTAAATCTGTTAAAATCAGATTTCCTCCTTGGATTTCTCTGTGGAGGGTATGTTATGTTCAACATTACCTTTTACTTACTCTGTTAACAATACTTATCAATCCTGACAACAACTACAAAGTAATTAATTCCAATGCACATAGTAAATGTATTACAGACTTCTAGATATTTATCTACTTTATAATACAGATTGGTGTCAAAATAAAATAAAAAAGCCATTCAGAATTTCTAGCTCTAGTTCCAAGGAGTCACAGAATTAGACAATAATTCTGCATATTATCAGAAATCATGAAATTCTTGTCATAATCCACTTTGATTCAGGTGCAGTGAATCCTTATGTTCAGATTCCTCCTGTAACCTATATAAATTACATTCGAATCACAATTATGTTAAGAATTAATTTTTCCAGTCTTCCTTTCTCTTCTTTACCTTACATCTGCTACTTTTCTTTCTTTCAAAGTTTCAAATATTCCCTCTTGTCCTGTTTTCTGTCTAATGTTTGTCCAGTGGAAATCCCAGTGTAAGCCAGAATTGCAGAGTTATTGCCATGGCCTACAGTATAATCTCTAATAATGTCAATATTAACTCTGAACTATTGATGCTCAACCTACAGCCCACAGGCTAGATCTGGGCCCCCAAGGATGTCGAAACATTGCATTTTGATTGCCCTAACTAAGTTTAGGGCAAACTAAATGTCCAGGTGTGGAGGCATTAATAGGGCTTAAGGTTTCCTAAAAATAGCATGTTTTCCTAAAAATGGCATGTGTAGCATGAACTGAACTAATGTAGCTGATGTTAACATAGAGTGTAATAATAACCATGTGAAATGTAACCATGTTAGTAAGCAACTTGAAAACTCCATTTTGTATCCTTCTGCTTGACATAAGTGAATGAACTCTACATAGCTTTTATGTTCGACTGTGTGTAAAAGAGTGAATGGTGAAAGAATGGCATAGAGATGGGAGTAGAAGATTCAACTGTTTATATAAGCAACAAGGCGCCAAATGTAAGTTACCAACCACTAAATAACAAACGGCTGAAGAATCCCTTTGAATCTTGAGGGCACAAAGGAGATAACAGAAGAAGAAATTCTGCCAGACTGTCAACAAGAACACTCCAAGGCTAAGATAAGCTGAAGACAAAAGAAGAACAACTACAAAAACAGTTGCTGAGTATGGAAAAACCCCAAAGCACTGAAACAAAGGATGCCAATCCCTATAAAAGAACATTTTGAAAATGCCAAGTTGGGTGAGTCTCTTTCTCTACTGCTGTGTCATCAGAGCACAGATGCATCTGTTATCTTTAAATCTTTACCCCACTCCATCTGTTATCTTTAAATCTGCTATCTTCAAATCATCATCATCTACTCAGTAAGCCCAGGTTGGCCACCCTGGGCTGATATTGAGCAACTATTGCTGGTAACTATATCTGGTGTGTGTGTGTATGAAATGGTTGTTTTGTGTATGTGTATGCCTGTGTGTAATGATATGTATGATGATTTGTGTGAGTTTGTATGAACAGTGTGCCTGAGCCTCTATGTCTAACTCAAGTAATCAATAAATGTGGCACTTTGCCTTATCCCCCTTTATAAAGTCTTGCTTATGACTGCAATTGGCAATTTGTGAAACACATGCCTGATCTAAAGTTACTTCTTGACAGATGCGAACTAACTTTAGAACAAGATGGGTTGTTAACCTGACTTAAAATGCATTTCCCTGACCTAATGAATGCTTGCACACATCCCCAACATAGCCCCACAGTTGTATTATTTTTAGTCTCCCCCCACCCCAGATCCTAAACAGGCTATTTTTACCCCCCTTGACTGCTTCCCTGGATTGGGCTACCTCCCAAACAGACTCATCAGCCAGCCCCTTGCCTCCATTGATTTACTTGCCTCTTCCTGGCAAGTGCCAAACACTTGCATCCAGCAATCATGACTCAAGTTTAGGAAGCTTAGGTTAAGCTGCCTAAACCAGAGCTGAGTCCTGTGAATGATTGTTCACACCCAAAGTGACTGGATTCAGCCTGTGGCATGGGAGATAAGCAGCAAGCAGTTTGACCCAGTGCATCCCTTTTCTCTGTTCTGCACTGTGCCACTGATCCTTTCCACAGCCCAGAGGTAAGCTCTCATCTTCTCTCCTTACCCACCTTGACAAAGACAGCCAGCTCCCTTCCCTTCTCTCTCCCTCCCTGCTCTCTTACCAGAGCAGGTGGTAGTCCATGGTGCCCCCAGGTCAAAAGGACCTAGCTCACGGTTCTAAAAGGTTGAGTTGCTCTGCTCTAAACAATTAGATAAAAGGCTATAAAAATTAGTACCTTTCATGGAAATTATTTTAGTCTCAGTAGGTCTGATTCTTCTTTCACTTAAACCAGAATTAACTACAACTCATTTAGACAAAGCAAGTAATAAGATAACAAAGTTTCTTTCCTTTGAACCTTCTTCACTGTCTGCAGAGTTCTTTCTCATAACTTTTGTAACCCTACCTGTTGGTCAGTCCATTTTCTTTCCTTTTATTCAAATGCTGAACTCATTTAGGGATGTAATCATTCACAATCTAATATACCTGTGTGGTAGCTGATGCTGGGGACTAGAGGACCTCCAGCAGGGAAAACCTTATATTTTAGGATCATAGGAAAATAGGGCTGGAAAGGATCTCATGAGGTCATCTAGTCTAGCCAAAAGCAGGATCATCCCAGAAGAAACTATCCCAGCCAGATGTCTGCCTAAAGCTCAGTAGTTTCAATAACTAAAGAGCAAAAATTCAGTAGTTTTAATAACTAAAGAGTACAACTGATGTTGAGATACATATAAGACTGTCCTTCTCCTTCCTGTAGCGAAGAAGAGAAATCTTCATTTTTCTCTATTTCTGTTTTGCCCAGCAATTTTAAACTCTTGCAGCAGCACTCCTCTCTCTCCCTGCTATTAAAAAAAAATCAAGGCTATTTTTGTAGCCCACAGTTAAATTGGAGTAAATCAGTACATTCTGTTATCTCTTACAAGAAATAGTTGTGTATTGTATCACACTCTTTGTAGCGGTATACATTAGACTATCCAGACCATGTAGCAGTGGTCCTTTAGGCTTAGAGCTTTGTGTATTGATTTTTGTACCCCAGCAGAAAAAAACAGGTGAGTGATACAGTCAACATTAAGTACATTTAAAACAGGACTGAAATATGGAATATGGTTTTATTTTAATTATTTTTTAATTTGTGCTATTGAGTTTCTTTCACTGTTCTCATCATCTTAGTATCTGTAACTTCCAGCAGTTCATTAGCCAAAGAGACCATCACCCTGTCATATGCTTCACTGTTTTACTTATACCCTCTCTAAGGGAAAAATATGTGTACAATGTTGTATTTTGATTTAGTAGAGCTCATTTCTTTATTACATGTACAGGTCACTATATTAATGAAAACACGGGCAAAACAATGTATGCCATACTTGGAACAGAAAGTGTTGACATTTATGAGGGTTCATATTTTCTGTGGGAGTTTGTTCAGCCACCTGACAGAGGTTCCTATAAAGCAATGGTTCCCAAACTCTGATAGATTGAATATAAAACAATGCAACCTTAAGTACCACCACCAACTGAAAACAATTTAAAATGATACACCCTTAAGTATTACCAGCAAATTTTTCATACCACTGCATACCACTAACAGGTTGCCTGCATACCACCAGTGGTCTGTGTATTGCAGATAGGCAACCACTGCTATAAGGCATTGTTTCTTGCACAAGCTAGCTTTACTCTTGCAGTGGTGGTGAACAACTCCTGCCTGAGAAGTAGAGCTATCGACTGGAGTCCTCATTCTAGAATGTTAGGCACTCTTTTAGAAATCCTGGGATGAGGTTACTAAGGAACTTGATGATTAATATCAATAGTTGAACTTAACTCGATACACTAGGAGAAAACATCTGTGGTAGGTCTAATTTATTCATGGTAGCCATGTTGCTAAGGATATGTGTATTCTAAAAAACTCAGTGTTATTCTAAAATGACATTCTAAAATACTCAGGAAGTCTACCCTGGTTTCTACCATCATTTGAGGTATACCCTTCCCAGGAGGACTCAGTCATTTTTAGAGCATACATCTTGACCCTGAACACCTCTTTCAGGCAAGGTTTCAGGTAACCTATGGTTGAAAGTGTCAAGTGCTGCAGAGAGAAGTAGGAGCAGGAAATGGATGCCTACCCTCCAGCTGGCCAGCAGGAGATCATCCATTAGTGCTACAAAAATTATTTTCTTGCCTTGTCTTTTTCTTAATATAAATTTCTAACTGCTCCAAAACCGATTTTAAGTGAATAAGAAAGTACGACTTCACAAGATACTATTGTATTATTTAAACAGATATTTAAAATGATCATACTCTGAAAGTGTTACATAAAACTATTCAGTATAGATGATTTAATTACTTTTATTGATCCCCTGTAATAGGCTGATATGTTGGAAAATGTTTGATGCCCTTTTATACATACGACATTGAGCATCATATAATGTAAACGGAGTATCAGGTTTAAACTTTTCTATTGTTGTTTTCCAAGGACAGTTAATACTAAGTTGTGTCTATATGATCAATTTTGTTGACTACCAATTCAGGCATCAAGAACGGATATCTACACAGAAAGGTGCATCAGAAAATAATCCTACCAACAGTTTTTATGCACTTTCATAATTTCAACCATATGAGTAGGTTTGGTGACTTCATCAAAATGGCTTGTACTCAAAGATAAGCATATTCATAAATGATTGAGGACATAAATAAGTAATATTTTAATTTGTTGTATCTTAGGGTACAGATAGAAGTGACAATTTTCACCCAACCTTGCCATAGAAAGTAGTCTATAGCTGTGATCAAAAACAAGTGTATGGCTGCAGATAGCTTCAAAAATGGCCAATTGTGTGAAAAATCTGACCTCTCATTGCATGTGGGGTCAGATGAAGACATTTTAAAACAGAGAGTCAAAATTGTGTAACTTCTGTCTGTACTGCTGATAAGCCTCAAGCTGTTTTCAGAATGAGAAGGGGGAAAGAGAGGAGAGGGAGTAGGTCTGGGGGGCTTTCAGCCCTTCCTGGAACATGGTGTGGTGTGGCAGGGCACTGTTTGTGCCTGCCACTTTAAGGGCCTGGAGTTAGCAGCTGGCAGGTGCCTGATGAGGGCAGCCATTTTGAACTTAGGTCTGCCCATATAAACAGGACAGTCCTGCTGCTGGAGGGCCAGGCAACAACATCGCCTGGCTGGAGGGCTGCTGGTAACATCTGGAGGTAAGGGAGGAGCTGTAGGGGATGGTAAGGAGACTCCTGCTCCTGGGTATGACTGAACACTGCACCCTGCTGGGAGTGGGTGGCTCGGTGGGGCTCTAAGTGGTGTGGGAGCCCCCAGGAAATGCCAGGCCAGTTACCACCCTGGTGAAAGGCAGGTCAGAGTGCCTTAACTCCTATCCAGGTGGGTACCCTTTGTTGGAGGGTCTGGAAGGTGGACCCCATGGAGAAAGAGTGAGGCCATAGATTTACGCCTGTTTGAACTTCCCCTGACTGGCCCACGCTGGGGCCAGGACTGGAAGGGTTGAAGGGCCGGGAGCCCACCGTGAGGAGCGCCCAAGAGCTGAGGGCCTGGGGTTCCAGCTGGCCTGGAGGTGGACCAGGGCTAGAGAGCTGAAGGTCCCAGGGGGGGAACCATACCTGAAGGGGAAGCAGTTCAGGGAGCTATGTTACCCAATATGAAGGTGGTATAGACCACCTGAGGGAAGGAATCCAGATGGGGTTCAATTAGGAGGATTCTGGGGCCCAGTGGGGGGGGCGTGGTAATTATACTAACATCAAGATGCCATCTGTGAGGCTTGGGCTGCAGTGTAGGGGAGAAATAGAGCCGCATATAGCGCCCCCTGGCATCAGGGCAGGAAATGGGCAGCATCCCGCTTAATTACATCATTAACTAATTAATTCCAACAAGGCATGGCAGGAGAGAATGTGGGCGGTTAGCCCAGAAACAGGTAGGTGGTTAAATTGGCCCGAGGAAGTCCCCTGTTACAGGTGGGTGTATTGGAGCTCCCCTGAGGCTCCAATTCACCCACCTCACCCTCCAGCACCAGCTGGGGAACCCCTAGAACAAGTTCCCTCTGCTTTCTTTCCCCCTCCCATTCTGATAACTTTGCAGCCTTGAAGGGTGGAGGGGACATTGCTAGGGGAAATGTGCTGCAGGCTTACAGTCAGCTAGATTCCCCTCCCCACTAGAACCAGATTCTGTTTGGTCCAGGTGATCATTGTCACTCAAATAGCTCCTGCAAAGTGTTCTCAGTTATGGTGGCAAGCTGCACTTCTGTCTGCACCTAAAAAAGTGAAAGTAAAAGAGTAAAAAGTGTAGGAGAAATAGACAAATAAGTGAGAGTTTAAAAAATGCCTCATTTACTTAACATCACTCACCGCCTTTGATGCAACCTGAGCTTTTGCTCACCTTCACTTGCCTAAATGACATCTATGTAGCTGTATAATTGTAATTTTATGCAACTTATGCATGCTTTGTAGTCTGTTGTAACAGAACAGGTTAAAATGGATCTTCCAGAAGTAAAGCCAAACAGAAGGACAAGCCCCTCCTTCTAACTCCCAATTCCCACCACCCTCCACTGCCCTGAGATTTTATACATGGAAAAGTTATAAATTTGTTACGATTTTCCACGTATAGAATCTAATTATTGGAGGGTTATTTTAAATCCATCCTTCCCACTGCTGCAATGGGGAAAGCAACAGGAGAAGCAGATGATAGGGGAGCTGAGCAGCCTGACCCTCACCCCTTGCTCTACTCCTCATTGCCCACATTGATTGTGGGGGTGGGTAACCTCATCTTGGATTTGAGTAAATACAGTAGTACTGGAACAGTTTCTACCTCTTCTACTTCTCCACCATCAAACATTCATTAATTGTATTTTTCCTGCAACTAAAGCTTCAGAACTTACCCTGCATCACATATGGACCTAGGCAATTCAGTTCTGCCCTGGAGCTTGCACAACCAGAGTGAGGCCTTCTGATCATGCTTAGAGGGGAACTGCATGGCAAGTAGAGATACCTAAGTACAAATAGAATCCAAAGTAGCAAAAATTGCTGTTAAAGGATGCAAAGTACCAATGAGGCATGTAAAGATGAAAAACTGGTTGTATAGGACAGGTGTCAGCAATGTAAAGTCTGTGGGCTGGATCCAGCTGATAGAGCCAGTGGATCCAGGCTGTGAAGGCAGAGGACTTTGACACTGTTCTGGCAGCAGGGATTTTGCTTATGCCCATGCCAGAGCCAAGCAGTGAGGAGTTGTGCCAGAGTCAGGTGGCTGATAACTGCACTTTTGCCACAGCTGAGGCAACAGGAGCCAGGTTGGAATACCAGCCAGTTGGACCCAAACTGGATTGTTCCAGCTTACGACTCTGAAAGATTGCTGGACACTGGTATAAAAGAAGAAACAATATTAAATCATCCTTAAAATTAAACAATGCTATAAGGTATGCAAATAACCAAATATCTACTGAGATATTCATTAATTTTATCTGAGTAACAAGCTTATTTATTTATTATGAAAAATAGTAATTCATCACATGTTAATTGATGTGTTGAGAAAAGATGTTCTAGATAGTTAAATGGTGTTACTATTTAATACTTATTACAGTAGAACTGTGCACAGATATGTTTACCCAAAGGCCCATACTGGGAAAGTACAAAATATTCAAACTATTGCTTTCAAGGGGGAGGGAATCTTGCCATTGAATTTTCTTTTGCAAAAGCTTGATAATTTTTTTTTTTTTATGTCAAGACTAGTAAATTTGGTCACAGTAAATTTGTTTTGAAATAAATGCATGCAGTTTCTCTGGAATATAGAATTTTATTGTTTTGTAGTTTTATCTTTTTTCATTTTAAAAAACAGCTATGTTTCTTAGAAAATTCAGAATATACCTCAGGGTAATTCCCATAGATGGTAAAAAATGTAATAAAAATATCAGTTTGTATACACAGTGTAAAATTAATAATTTTGGGGAGTTCCTAAGTAAAATACTGTACATTAAGAAGCTGATTAACTACTGTATTCTACTTGTACAACAGTCTGGTCCCATTGGCTTCAGCAAAACAACAAAATAGAATAACATAGTGCTGAACTGACCTTAGGTTTTCTGAAGTTCTCAAAATCTAGCTGCTCTTAAGACTCCAGCTCTGTTCAGACCTCTAGGACCTTCAGACACAAGTCTGAGTTTCTTTACAGTTAAGATCATCATCAGCATTAGAAATCCTCAGGTTGATTTTTCTAGCCTTATTACTTTCCTTTGCAAGGGACCTTTGCTCCTCATTCGTACTTCTGTGAAAGGTCCTACTGAGAAGGTCAGTATTTAGACACGCACATAATTTTATTTCTTTCAGGAAGGCTACTCAGTTTAATGATTACCGTAAATCTTAGACCTCTAATTCTAATTGGCAGAAACCTAGTTGGTTCGTGGACATGTGCCAAACACATTTCTAATACTTGAACATAAAGTTTTTCAAAAAGACATTATGATCTTACTGATTGCTGGTCACTCTGAAAGTCTAAAAAGTCATTTAACAAAATAACAAATGTTCTTTCTTCCAACAGGCACTACAGTATTTCTGTGATTATGTCCAGTCTATTGAAAGAGGTCAGGTTTCAAATTTTACATTTCAAATTATATAAATTGTGTAACCTGGTTTGGAGAGTGGCCAAGTAGGCTTCACACTGAGGATTTCTGACTGATCCAGATATGCAAAATACATACGTTAAATGTACTTCCATGTCAAATGTATGCATAAGAGCAGATAGCAAACAGTGTAGAGCTGGGAGCAAGAACATGTATCTAATCATTTTCATTATGAAAGCATTTGTATTGTAGTTTGACTACAAACAGGTCATTCAAATGCATCAGTTTTATTATTTATTACAAAAGGTGCTAAGAATCTAACAACATCTTTGTATTTGGATCTTAAATGATGTACACATTTAAAAGTGTGCTATGTAAAAATTTACCTGACATCAACATAAATTATATTAACTCATAGAACATTGCATTCTAGAATCTAGAAATTGAAATATAGAATATTAATACAATATAAATAGACCTATAACCACTCTGACTAACTCTGAATTACTCTCACTGGTGAGCAGTTATTAATGCTAGTTGTCATGTCAACATGAGTTTTTTGTAAATCACAGAAGATTTTACATGAATAAGCATTCACCTACAGCACTTGAAATCCACTTGACCATTTATTTTCAATAACCTGAAATGCTGGTGTTATACAAAGATGTATTTGCTTATTTTACTGCAGTTTTTAAGCTGACACTCTTTCTTTCATCGCTTAAATTTGAGGATGGAACCGAAGCACTACAATATTGGCCATGACTGCCACTAAGCTGGAATCTGAATTTCAGGGTTGAAGTACAGGTTTTGGTTCTAGGATGTTGAAGTTACAGGAGATGTTGCTCTTGATACTTAGCTCACACATGAATTGAACAGGACCCAGAAACTGAACCCAACCCTGAAAGGAAACAACCTCAGAAGTTTCAGTTTCCAATTTTATCAATATTTAGTCGCACTTGAAAATTTAGGCAGAATTTCATAAGGGCCTTGTTCAATGAAGAAATAATAATGTAAAAATAATACATAACATTTTATATTTGAACCAATTGTATTAGTATTTTAATAGTTAATTCAGGGTACTTTTTCTAGCTATCATGTATTTGTACTTTTCTTAATACTTCTATATAATATTGTTTCGGCAGGGTTGCCTCCAGGCAGTAAGATTATTAAGGGACTAATACATTTAAAAGTAGGTAAAAGCACTTGTAGTGTCATTAACTATTAATTTGGTCTTGACTAAGCTGATGATCCTTTGACTCATAGAGCAGCTCTTAGTATCTTATACTTAAGTACTGTATATTACTGTTCAATACATCAAGGGTTTTATTTCTTGGACTAAAAATTAGTTAGCAGAATTGGAGAACTAAAGGCTATAATGAGTGACATACCTTGAACTTGCTTAATAGGAATTACACTATATAGAGAATGGTATAGAGTTCAGGCTTAATAGAGCAATTTATCTTGATATTTTTCTTTATCATTATAATAATGGTGATGCCTCTTTATGTAACTGGGATTTGAAGGTGGGGGAGCCAGGTAGTTTCTTTTCTAATGGGAAAAGACAAAAGCTGTTTAGTAAACTCACCTAGATAACATTCTGGCAGTCTCGGAGCACTTCATATTGCTCCTGGGTGGAATGGTCACTTAATGATCAAATTAGAGCTCACTCAACCAAGCTGTGGTAACAACAGTAACCAGTCTTAAGTCAGTCTCCCATTTTAGATTTACAGAGCATCCAGGTGGAGTTCATTACAGTGATCACCCAGCATGATCCCCTTGACAGCACATTAAGAAAACAGCCTAAATTAGGATTAGTTGTATTGTTAGCCTTGTTTCCTTTTCAAATTTTAAGGGCCCCCTACTTGTGCCTGCATTCACTATATTTATGGTGCATTGTCTCTGTTGCTATTTGCTACTGTATTTGTATCTGAGATATTTATGAATTTGAAAGTTGAAGCATTACATGGTTCAGACTAGGATTTCACAGCTGCACATTCTTGGTTTACAAACTCATAAACAAGAATTGATAACTAGCACAGTTTTAGGCCTTCTCAAAACCATCAGCCATGTAAGAGACTGGGTTGGACTTACAGCACATTATCCTTCATTCTCCTGACAAGAGTGCCTGGGAGGTGAGAGAAGATTGTATTCAGCCTCTGGGTAGTCAGTCTTCACGAGAAACAATGCTTGTGGTTGGATAAGGAAAAGTGCTGACATACATATTCAGTCTCCCTTAGGATGGGCACAGTATATGGAATGGTATTAAATTGAGAAACATATTAAAGGGCCAGTCAAGTTATAGTACTAAGCACAGTTTTTTGTGTAGGGTAATAAATATGCCTTCAGATATATGAAGCCCCTAGGAGTGAGAATGTGTGTTCTATAACGTTTAAATACTTCTAATTCAATTTAAAAAGTGTTTTTGAGACAGATACTTGACTGATGGCTTAGTAAGGAATGATCCTGGCTTAAACAGGGGGCTAGACTAGATAACCTCCTGAGGCTTCTTCTAGATCTACTTTTCTATTATTCAAAGAATACAGTGCCCTAACCTTTAAACAAAAATGGACACTAAACGTGGTTGAAATACAGTCCCCTCTTGGTGGAAGCACAGTATAGGTCACCCTGAAACTGTTGGATAGAGCTGGTTGTAAAGCTAAAAAAATAAAATAAATGTTCACCTCTTGCATAACAATTTGTATGTAGTCCACCCCCTTTTTCATGTAAGTAAACTGTTCTTTGTAGGCTTCAGCACTCTTAACTTCTGTGTCATCTGCAACCTTTTCTCTAATTTTAACTCAAATTGTTTGTTTTTTTCCCCTATCAATCTTTGCATCCTCCTACTGAATACAATTATACAAAATACATGCAGTGAGGGGAATATATTTGACTCTGTGAAATGCTGCAGAAGTCTTCACCAGTTTTGGTTTAAATACGCATTTTGAGTTTAAAATGTATGTTCAAATAAGTTAATGGAAAAATACTATCTGTAAATACTTAACTTTGGTCAATACAAAAAAAATTCATAACAGAATCCTACATGCAGGACATAGTGTACAAGATGATGCATTAAATTTTCAGTCTATTGGTTCATTAAAATGGATTTTATTTCATAGATTTCATAGACATCAGGGCTGGAAGGGACCTCGAGAAATCATCGAGTCCAGCCCCCAGTATAATATAATTCACACTTAAAAAGGTACACAGAGTTTCACAGGGGACAACTCTTCCAACAAACACTGACATCCCTCTATAGTAATGACTTTGTTGGAAGGCTAAGCTACTGCGATACTGTAGTGAGATTCTTTTTCTAATGGCCTTTCCTTGACAGTTTTGATATTTCACATGTTCATCAAGAGTGGCTACATCTACAAAGTTTAAACACCACAAATTACACTGGTGAATTTTAATATTTTTTCCCACTATTTTGTTTCTTTTTTCTTGTTCTGTCTTTTTCATGTCACTTCTCTCTCAACACCCTCTGCCCTGGCCCATCCTTCTCTATTCATCCATGCAATCTACATAACATGCTTTTTGGCCAACCTTTTTTGGCCTCTTGTCACAGTTCCCTCAATTACAGCATTCTCTTTCAAAGCCTCCTTCAGTACCACACATGGCTGTCTTTCTCAGTCAAGAGCCTTATCTAGACAATGAAATGTACTGGTTGTTCACAACAGATGTCAACATTTAGATGTAGCTATACTAGCACCAAAAATGCCATAACTGCATGTGTACACAGGACCATGCCTCATTTAGCCTTGTTCTGAGCAGAGCTCAATGATTAGTTTCCAAAAGGGTGCCAAACAGAGATTTGTACTGGACTCTACAGTCTAGTGTGAATCTCTGTTTAGCACTAATCTAGCTATACTAAATGAATGCTGACATTTGCTTTGAGTACAAGTGCATTTCCTAGTAAAGACACAAATTAAGGGACTTGAATACCTTTCCTTTCCTAAACATCTTGTTTCACTAGGTAATCAGTCTTTCCAAGTCTCAAATGATGTAACATGACAATTGTAAACTCTTTCCTGCTAGTTATCCTTGTAAACTCCTGCTAGTTATCACTTCTTTCACATCAGTACTTTCCCTTGCTAGTAGTTTTCTTTCAAAAGTGAAAATAATGATGACTCTCTTCTCCAGTGACTCCTTCCCAGTCTCTCTGTTCAGTCAGCCATAGTCCCTTGACATTTATTAAAGTCCACTAATGGATTTTGGATTGGAGGGGCATCAGTTAAAAAATAAGATAATAAACTTGTCAACATAACAATAGTATTTTATATTTGCAGAATTATTTTCCCCCAAATATTGCCAAATTCTCAGCATCCATGCTCCAGGGAAAGCTAAGTACACCTTCTTATTGCTGGATGCATATTTGGGAAATTACTTGTGATTCTTCAATTGTTTTAGTCTCCAGTGAATTTAACATTTTCTTTTAATTGACCATGCTTACATTAGTCATGATTTTCCAGTGTCTGATTGCAAGCTGGATATTATGACTACTTGATGTAAAACTGCCAAACAAATACAGGTTCTGATGCACAGAATATAATGGTACACTGGATGAGCCACAATAGATGTTGTTACCACAGGTCTTAATTCAGCACTTTGTGAACACTGAAGGGGCAGGGGGGAGCCTGTGAATAATATTAGAGAGTTCTCAGAGACAGATTACCAAAACTGGCTATAAATATACATAAAAAGAGAACTATAGTAAAGCCCAATGGTTTTCCAGGTTCTTGAAACATGATATTGTCTCCTGACACTGTATTTTGAGGCAACTCAGTAAGGAAATAATTGGAGCACACTAATCAAATAACTGAAAGCAGTGGTAAAACCCTTTATATGAACCACAAGTGTACCACATGTTAAGCATACTGGTTATACCTACAGATCACTCCTGATTATATAGCTGTATGGTTAAGGGTGGATAACGAGAATGTTAATAGCTAGACAGGATGCATTTTTCTCAAAGATAAAAGACAACCACGTATTGATGGGGCTTAGGAGGAAACTTCTTCTTTGGACAGATTATCCTAGAGCAGTCTACCATAAGCTTTCTTGAAGTATCAAGTGCTCCTGGGTATGAGACACAGAATACCGAACTCAGTTACTGCCTGGTTGGGTACTGTAATGTGTAGGTTCCTGTGTAATGTTATTTTCTTACTCTAGGGAGCATTCCATGGCTTTCAAGACTTTTCTAAAAGTGCAGGTGGCCTAATCATTCATTTTAGAAGAACACAGATTGCTGCTCCTTAAAGCTTGTTCACTCAATGGGGCTAAATACATATCTTCAAGAGATGAGTGATATTGAGTCAGAAAAAATCTCTGAAGGACCCAAAGACCAAAATAAACATATTTTCAAGTCTCTGACATCTGGTACTTAAGATGAAATAGAAACGTTAAAAAACTGTTGAAAGATGCTTGTTTCAAAAGTTTGATTCAAATAATTACATATTAGTATATACTATTATCATTAACATAGCAATACAGCGCAAAACTTTCTCTAGAACATCCAGTTTGACAAACAAAAATATTCTTAAAATAAGATTTCATTAGATCACACTTTAAATACGATGACTCATTTTGAAATAGCTTGTATGTGTAACATAAGGAAGGTTTTTTTGTACTGCAGAAGGGAGCACAAAGAACACATTAAACAGCTGATGCTCAAATAAAAAAAAAAGTCTCTATAGTACCAGATATCTAATTATATAGTATTTTTTCGTATTTTCAGAATTTGAAGTTATGTGATAACTCCCCAATAAATATTAAAGGGCACTTAGGATTCACTCCTAATTTATCATATTGTTAACTCTTCAATCCTAATTAATCTGATTCAAAAGATGTTACAAATTCTGCCTGACACAAAAGGCAACTGTCTTTCTTAAAATACCCATTTCCTTTATTTTTACGTAAAGTCTTTGAATCTACCATAAAGCTAACAGCTATGTACAAATAGTTGAATACTGGGAAACAGGTTGTTGACTTCTAGCATTCTTGTTGAACATCCATTTAATTTTTACTTTAAAACCTTAAAAAAATGCATTCCTGAAGATGTTGGGTATATCAACAAGGAAGGTAATCCCAACGAGGATCAAAGGGAGCAAGAGGGCACACAAGCCTCCATGGCTCACCAAAAGCATCTGAGAATGTCTTCTTGCTAAAAGGGAGGCATACACCCAATGGAAAGAAGGGGATATCACCAGGGATGACTATACTGCAGTCGCTCGGGGATGTAGGGGGGCAGTCAGGAAAGCCAAGGCAGAGATGGAATTAGGACTAGCTTCCCAGATTAAGGACAATAAGAAGTCCTTCTTTAAATACATAGGGGGTAAAAAGAAGGTTCTGGGTAATGTGGGGCCCCTGCAGGACGCATTGGCAAATTTGGTCATCACACCAGATGACAAAGCTAACATGTTTAATGATTTCTTTGCCTCCATCTTCCAAAGTAGGGATCAGAACAGTCACCTCCCTGCTGGGCCCCCCTTAGGCCCCAGGGGAGGCACACCTGGGCCAAAGGCTAGTGAGGAACTAGTTAGGGAACTTCTGGAGGGACTGGACATATTCAAGTCAGCTGGTATGGACGATCTCCACCCTAGAGTTCTAAAGGAATTAGCCAAAGTCATTGCAGGACCCCTGGCATGGCTTTACAAGCACTCGTGGTGTGCTGGTGTGGTGCCGGAGGACTGGAAGAGGGCCAGCGTGGTTCCCATCTTCACAAAGGGGAAGAAGGAGGACCTGGAAAACTATAGGCCAGTTAGTCTTACCTCGATCCTAGGCAAGCTGTTTGAGAAAATTATTCTGGCACACATCCACAAGGGACCAGCAGGGGACTGCACGCTTAGGGGCAACCAACACGGGTTCATCAGTGGCAGGTCCTGTCAGACCAACCTGGTGGCCTTTTACAATCAGATCTCCAAATCATTAGATGCAGGGGTAGCAGTGGACATAGTCTTCCTGGACTTCCGGAAGGCTTTCGACACTCTCTCTCACCCTGTTCTCATTAAGAAACTGGAGGACTGTGGTGTCGACACCCACACAGTCAAATGGGTCACTAACTAGCTGGAGGGCTGCACCCAGAGGGTGGTAGTGGATGGGTCCTTCTCAACCTGGAAGGACGTGGGCAGTGGGGTTCCACAGGGCTCAGTCCTCGGGCCCGCACAGTTCAATATTTTCATCAGTGACTTGGATGAGGGGGTAAAAAGCACCCTGTTCAAATTTGCTGATGACACTAAGATGTGGGGGGATGTGGGCACACTAGAAGGAAGCAACAGGCTATGATCAAACCTAGACAAGTTACAAGGGTGGGCGGATAGAACAGGGTAGGATTCAACACAGACAAGTGCAAAGTGATGCACCTCGGGAGGAACAACCGGCACCATACCTACAGGTTGGAGAACTCCCCTCTTGTCAGCACAGAGGCAGAAAAGGATCTTGGAGTCATCATTGACTCCAAAATGAACATGGGATGGCAGTGTGGGGAGGCAGTCAGGAAGGCCAACCGCACCTTGTCATGCATCCACAGATGCATCACGAGCAGGTCCAAAGAGGTGATCCTCCCCCTCTATGCGGCACTGGTCAGGCCGCAGTTGGAGTACTGTGTCCAGTTCTGGGTGCCACACTTCAAGAGGGATGTCGACAGCATGGAGAGGGTCCAGAGGAGGGCCACTTGCATGATCAGGGGACAGCAGGGCAGGCCCTATGAGGAGAGGCTACAGGACCTGAACCTGTTCAGCCTCTAAAAGAGAAGGCTGAGGGGGGATCTAGTGGCCTGTTATAAACTAGTCAGGGGGATTAGCAGGCACCGGGGGAGTCACTGATCCCCTGAGCACTGCCAGGAGTGACCAGGAATAATGGTCACAAGCTGGTAGAGGGTAGATTTAGGCTAGATATCAGGAGGCGCTACTTCACAGTCAAGGCTGCTAGGATCTGGAACCAGCTTCCAAGAGAAGTGGTGCAGGCTCCTACCCTGGGGGTTTTTAAGAGGAGGTTAGATGAACATCTTGCTGGGGTCGTTTGACCCCAGTACTCTTTCCTGCCATGACAGGGGGTTGGACTTGATGATCTGCTCAGGTCCCTTCTGACCCTAGAAACTATGAAACTATGAAACAAGTCAGAGTCCTCTGGATTATTAAACTGTCTAGGAAGAGAAGCTTCTATATGTATTAGTCAGAGTTGTAACTAGTACCCTAGTCCCCTGGCACTCCCTTCCTAGGATATGCAGCTGCTGTAGCCCTAAGTCTTCAGGTAGTATTCTGTTCCTCCTCATACTTGTTTTGACAGCTTCATGCTCCTTTCTCTCCCTCCCCACACCCCAGCATTATACCTTACCTTTTATTAAACTAATTTATGACAACTTTATTTCCTCTCTTTCAATTTCATGACTCTTTCTTTTTCAAGGGAGTTCTAGGTTTTTCCTCTACTCCTTCATTCAGTGTCTTTCTAAAGGTGACAATGAGCCAGACAGAAAACAGCAAGAAGTGGCACAAAACAATTTTTCCTGCTAATAGTTATTGAATTAAATTTAATGGATTAATAGCCTCTCCCCCCAAAAACAGAATTTCAGAGAAAATAACATTTTGAAACAATATGTTTAGTTTCATATTAGCTATCTATTCATGGGATGTTATTAAACAGGGTGTTAAACAGTGGAACTTCAAAAAAGAGGTGAAAGGGTTCCTACAGGAATGAAGAGATCTATCAGTTTTGCTAACTTACTGAGGTATGTACAAGCATTACATTTAGTTTGCCCTAATCAACATTAGGGTGATCTAAATGGCCCAACATGCAGGCATCCACAGGGCTAAGTAAAAATGGAGCACCCAATCTTAGTTTCTTCACCTCAGACTTGAACTGACTTTAGATCTATAAAGGGTTAACTCAATCTAGCAATGCTTAACCCAACCTTGTGAATGCTTGCACATGTTTACAGCACATCCGCAGGACTGGGAAAGCCCAGCCACTTTATACAGCCTGTCACGGAGGCACTGGGGTGCTCCGTGCCTGAGATGAAGAAGAGGTGAGCTGCCAGTCACCAGGGCAGCTCAGGTGAGGGTTGTCAGAGCTGCCAATCATCAGGGCAGGGCAGCTCTGGGTTGCCAGGGCAACCAGCCGGTCAGGTGACCTGAAGGGGGCAGGGCCGGGCCCTTTATGACAACTGAGGCCTGGGCCCAGTAGTAGTTCCCTTCTGTCTGCTGCAGGAGTGGGAGCTCTGTGGCAGAGCTGAGCAGCCTGAGCTGGCGGATGCTGCCGTTGTTGTGCTGGCTGGCTGCGATGATGCTGGGAACAAGAGCACCCTAAAAGGAGGTAGGATTGAGAGCCCTGGTGGGGGCTTGGAGTTTATGGTTTGGAGTACGGAGACTCTGTGTTTATGTTACAGCCAGATGGCTTGAGTCTCAGTTATAGTTTACACCAGAGGACCGGGTGAGGCTGTAGGGGAGCGAGGAGGCCTCAGGGGAGCTCCCCAGCAGCTTGGGGGTCCCCAGTGCCCGGTAAGGGCACAGTGCCAGCAGTGCACTACAGTTGCGCCGGAGAGGCACAGGGTGTGCCAGAGAAAGGTGCGGTGTTTACCCAGAAGGCAAAAGACCCAGAGAATGGTCAAGGGGGCCAGGCACGGTGGCAGCCACCTGAGCCCCAAGAGTGTAGAGCGCAGTATAGGCCCGGGAGGAGGGCAACCGCTGCGGAGAGTGCGGCATGGGCCCTAGAGAGGGCAAGGCCCCAGAGGGGACAGAGAGAGCATGCACAGAGAGCGGGGCAGCGGGCGCAAGAGGTGCGGCACAGGCCCCAGAGCGGGGCAGCGGGCGCAAGAGGCGCGGCACAGGCCCCGGAGCAGGGCAGCGGGTGCAAGAGGCGCGGCACAGGCCTGAGGGGTGCCGGTGACAGGGCGGCAGTGGAGAGCCAGGCCCAAGGGGCGCCGGTGACAGGGCGGCGGCGGAGAGTCAGGCCCTCAGGCGGGTAAGGAGCCCGGGGTGATAGAGAGGGCACGCATAGCCCTAAGGCGGGGACATATAGCGGCACCACATACGGAGTAGGGGCAGGACACACTTACCAGTCACCAGGCAGATAAAGGCAGCCTCCCATAAACATATATTAAACAGCAAAGTCGTGGCAGGCGAGATTCGAGGGTGCTTGGACCACCTGAAGTGACGGTAGAGGGGCGCTAGGGAGTACACGGCCGCTCCTAGGCCCCACCCGCTCACACAGCCCCAGGATTGCCCCAGGATTATGCTGTCCTTGTCCTCTTGGCCCTGATCAGGCTGTTTGCCCCACCCTGACTCCATCCCCTGCTGACCCACCAGCCACTCCTGGACCTGTCATCCCTGCCTGTGGATCTGCCAGCCCCTCATCATTCCTTCCAGCCCCTCCCTTCTCACTTATTTCTGGCTTCTTGCACCCCTCCTAGCAAGAGGCAGTTGTTCACATGTGCACTACTGGTTTAGGTTTAAGCATCTTAAATTAAGTCACCTAAACCTGAGCCTGGTTTCATGGATGCTTATTCACAGACTAAATTGTTGATTGCTGTATTTGTTCTGCCAGTAATAGCAATCCTGATTTCCCACTTGATCTTCTAAAAGCATCTTTGTACTTTCTCCCATGACACTCACAAGTCTGAGGAGAAATGCAAATCAAATTCTGCATCCTTCCTCTCCAAGTTCCCTCTTCAGACTCACTGTTTTGAAAAGCATAAAGCAACGGTTCCCAAAGCATGGTCAACAGGCCAAATGCAGATTGCAAACTGCTTTTGATGCAGCCTGCAGCACCGTAGGGGCTTCCAAAGTGTGACTTGGAGGCCAGATGTGTCCTGTGAGCCCTTTTGCAGCCTGTCACCCAGGAATGCCCTTTTGAAATGTTCTTTCAGGAGTGAAATTTTCAGCATAGAGTAAATAACAACCTAGTAATATATAAACAAGTACTGAATTGTCATCTGTGTTCCTGATTGGCTGCAGCTAAATAAATCCTATTACTTTTATTACTCCATCTTGCATAATTCTCACCCTATCTATTTACTGCATTCATCAGTTATGGCTTTTATATATATTTTTAGATTATAAAATCTTTGGGACAGGGATTATTTTCTACTTGTTTGTGGAGTGTCTAGTACAATGGAGCTTTGATCTTGTTCGCCTTTGGCTCTACTGCAATATAAATGTTAATAATAAAAAGACAAGTTAGAGAACAGAAGGATGAAGAAGTAAGAAAGGAAACTTGGAATGGCTGGTTGTAGGTCAAAACATTAAAACTTCCATCATACCATGCATTAATATAGGTATATGTGCATGCATGTAGTAACTACACATGCAGGTTATATGTAAATAAAATAGCCATGTTTTGTATTTAGTTGAATCACAATGCAGAAAGAAGTTCTACTTTGGGATGCTCTAAGAAAAAAATTCCTTTCATTAAATTCCTGATGCTGGTATAGTAAAATGTACTGCTAATACAAAAAGATAAAAGGATAGAACAGATTAGCATAGAATGTTAAGGATTAGATGTAGATTTACACCTGTAATGGACCTAACCTATCATAAAAGAAAAGAAGAGATTACATTAGGCCATAAAGCACCAGTGATATCGACTCAAATTATTATCACTTTACTTTGTTATTTGCAGGTTTTCCTCTCCATTTCTTTCCTTCAGTTTTTTTCTTTTTCTTCTTTCTTTTTACTCCCTAGGATTCATAAGTATGTTAAAGAATTTAAAGATAAAAGAGGAGGAAGAGAACTAAAAAGAGAAAATATAGGACAGGGTAAGAAAGAAGGAAGTAAAATGAAGAGAAGGAAAGGAAAAAAAGAGGCGTATAGAAATTAGAATCTATCATCAAGGGCCCAGTTCCTACCATGGGCTGTTTCACACAAAATTCCCACGAAGTCAAATATTTTAATTTCAATGTTATATTGAACATTTCTAATTGTAAACTCAATGTCCCCTCCATTTGTGAGAATATATGAAGTACTAATATTTTATTGGCCTACACTTTTTAATACTATATAAAAGTCTTTGAGGCATATCTTATTTCAACTATTAAGTATCAAAGTGGTACTTAGGCATCCAAATACTATCCTGTTCTACCCAGCCCAAGATCCTGAGTATCCATTGACATGGACTGGGTGGTTTTACCTCCTCCCAGCTTCTTTTTGGGTCTTAGTCTTAAGGATAAGATGAAGACACATTACAAAAATAGATAAGTTTAATGTTTTTTTCAGGCCAGGTGAAATGAGATTGAATATATACTTCAGTGGCCCTTTGGTGGCACAGGGTCTGACTGTCTCAGTAACATACTGAGAAGGACAAGTTGTGCACCAGCCCCAGACGCTAAGAACAGGTGCCAGAACCTCCTCTCCCTGTGGGGAATCTTTGCCATGGCAGCAGAAGCCCTGCACTGCCTGGACATAAGAGTCAATCAGTGTGACCCTGCACCCAGCAGTGTATGCAGAGGGATTAATAGTGCTTCCCCTTCTGGGACAGTCTGTCACAGCACATGCAGCCCTGTGCCCAATAGCATATCTGGGGCAAGTATGCCGGGCACAAGGCCTGGCTCCCAAGGAGCCCATGCCTTGGGCCTGCTGCCACCAAAGCCAGTGCTGCTACAGCAGTGGCAGCAGTATCAGCTGTCTTCAGTGTGCAGAAAGCCTAGGCAGGTAAGACTTCCCTCCCCAGGGAGGAGAGAACTGGCTGTGTGTGAGAACTCAGTGTGGAGGGGTAGAGAACTAGGACTAGCTGGAAAATGAGGCTGAGGCAAGGTGTGGGCAGAGAGACCTGGTACAGTGTTGAAGAAGATGTTGAGAAGCCCAGGGAAATAGATTCAGATGATAATCCTGTGAGCAAGGGATTTTGGAGACTGGTTTAGGCAAGGAAGGAGATGCAGAGATGGAGGAAGACAGGAATGAGGAGTAGGAAATGGAAAAGAGAGAGGGCAGGAACAAGGGCAGAGGCTGTCAGACTTGGGGCTGGAAAAGAAAAATCTGTTCTTAAATCAAGTCCCTTCCATAGCCTGAAATGGAATTCTGGGTCTCACCATCCATGTACTGTCAGCAAATACTATAAAATCCATTGGCACAGCATGCATTTGTCCCCTGCAGTGCTGGTTCATACTAAATATATCTGTCACATACTAATATCAGTTGCTCTTCTGTGGCAGAAGGGCCTGAGTTGAGAGCTAGGAACAAAAAGTCTTGGTATAGGCAGCCTTAAGAACTTAAGTCTCATTTTTAAGGCAGTGTGGGTTGGATGGATGAATGGGCTGTAAGGTGGATAGAAAACTAGCTGGAGCATCCAGCTCAGAAAGTAGTAATCAATGGCTTGAACAATGGCAGCTGGTATCAAGTGGAGTGTCCCAAGGGCCGGGGCTAGCTTTGTTCAATGTCTTCATCAATGACTGGAAGAGGGCATAGAGGGCACCCTCAACAAGCTTGTAGATGACACCAAGCTGGAGGGTAAGGCTAGGATTCAGAGTGACCTAGACTAATTGGACACTAAGATGTGGGGACGTTAGAAGGGAGGGACAAGCTACAACAAGATCTGAACAGATTACAGGGGTGGGTGGATCAGATTACAGGGGTGGGTGGATGAGAATAGGATGGGTTTCAATACTGACAAATGCAAGGTACTGCACCTGGGGAGGAAGAACCAGCAGCATGCCTACAGGTTGGAAAACTCCCTTCTCATCAGCACAGAGGCAGAAAAGGATCTTGGAGTCATTATTGATTCCAAGATGAACATGGGCCGCCAATGTGAGGACACAGTCAGGAAGGCTAACCGCATCTTGTCATGCATCCACAGATGCATCACAAGCAGGTCCAAGGAGGTGATCTTCCCCCTCTATGTGACATTGCTTAGGCCACAGTTGGAGTACTGTGCCCAGTTCTGGGCTCCACATTTCAGGAGGAATGTGGACAACATGGAGAGGGTCCAGAGGAGGGCCACTTGCATGATCAGGGGGCAGCAGGGCAGGCCCTATGAGGGGAGGTTACAGGACCTAAACCTGTTCAGCCTCCACAAGAGAAGGCTGAGAGGGGATCTTGTACCCGTCTATAAATTTACCAAAGGGGACCAGCGGTGAACAGGAGAGATTCTGTTCCCCCGAGCAGTACCAGGATTAACTAGGAATAACAGCCATAAATTGACTGAGACTAGGTTTAGGCTGGACATTAGGAAACCTTACTTCACAGTCAGGGCAGCTAGGTTCTGGAACCAACTTCCAAGGGAAGTGGTGCTCACTCCTACCCTGGGGGTCTTCAAAAGGAGGCTAGATAATCACGTAGACGGGGTCATTTGACCCCAACATTCTTTCCTGCCCATGGCAAGGGGTCAGACATGATGATCTGCTCAGGTCCCTTCTGACCCTACCAACTATGGAGAGTTGGGCCAAAAGGAATCTCATGAGGTTCAACAAGGACTAGTGCAGATTCCTGAATTCAGGATGAAACAATCCAATGTACTAGTACAGGCTGGGGGCTGACTGGTTGGGCAGCAGCTCTGCAGAAAAGGACCTGGGGGGTTACAGTGGACAATAAGCTGAATACGAGGCAGTAGTGTGCCCTTGTTGCCAAGAAGGCTAATGGCACACCGGGCTACATTTGTTGGTGTGTTGCCAGTTGGTAAAGGAGAGTGATTATTCCCCTCTACATCTGGAGAACTGTGTTCAGCTTTGGTACCCCATGCTACAGAAAGGATGTGGACAAATTGGAGAGTGTCCAGTGGAGAGTGACAAAAATGGTGGGGGGGCTGGGGACATGACTTATAGGGAAAGACTGAGGGAACTGGTCTTATTTAGTCTAAAGAAGAGGAGACTGAGAGGGAATGTAATAGCAGCCTTCAGTAACCTCAAGAGGGGTTTCAAAGAGGATGGAGTTAGAGTGTTCTCAGTGGTGGCATATGACAGACCAAGGAGCAACGGTCTCAAGCAAAAGAAGTTGAGGTTAGATATTAGGAAAAATTTTCTCATTAGGAGGATAGTAAAACGCTGGAACAGGCTACCCGGAGAGGTGGCGAAATCTGCATCCTTGGAGGTTTTCAACATCTGGATAGACAAAGCTTTGCCTAGGATGATCTAGTCAGAGATGATCCTGCTTTGAGCAGGTGGCTGGACTAGATGACATCCTGAGGTCCTTTTCAACCCAAACTTTCTATGATTCTATGATACTCCATTACATCAGTTGGCAGAGATCTGGGGTACAAAGGCAGAAACCCTATTAATAACCTGTGTGAATGTCAATACAATGCCACATGACAGAATATCTGGTTTTTGGTTTTGTTTTGTTTTTTTTCTTTTCATAGAATCATAGGGCACAAAAGGACCTTAATGTTTTTATATTTGAGTTTGCAACTATAATAAACATTTTGGACAAATTTTGGATGTATTATATGCATATTCAGATTGTTAAAAATTAGAGGAACGGAAGTAGAAAACATTTATTCAAATGTGTTTGCTGCTCCATAACTTTGTGAGCAAGATGGTCAATGATTTTATAAATACCTTTGATAGAAATACACTTCTTCTAATCTTCTTGAACCATCTTCTGTTAATAGTGATGTTTTATTTACTGTTGCTAGTCTAGATAAAATGCTTTCAATTTTCAATTTACAATTTCTATATTTTCTTACATTTCTGAACAAGATGATACATCTTACAAAAAGGCCATAATTGTGAACATAGCAGGGGCACCATGGTCCTATTTATAGACATGGCATATGGACCATATTGTGTCTCCCCAGGGCCATATTGATTTTATCACAAAGCACCTTAACACAAAAATGCCATTTTATAATATAAAAAAGGTTCAATGGCTTTCTCACTGTTGTTAGTGTTGCAGTTTTGAGACCAATCAATATTTAGTTAGAGACTTTGCAGAACAGTTGGCAAACTACATGCTCAACAAACATTTTACATAATGAAATATTAAATCATTTCTTTTGAAACATAACCAGGTTTCTGTTGTCAGTTTGATGTGTCAAGATGATATTCTGGTATCTTTTTTTTTTATTAGCAGTATAATAAATTGTGAGAAATGAAATCAAACTGTACAAAGCGTAGGAAGATGCCAGTTCACTATTAACTCATGTTCTTCTTGGTCCAAATTGGAAAAAAAAAACAACAACCCCTCCCCCCCCAAATAAAAACCAACTCAGAACAAAACACATCATTTACATCATAGGTTATGATAATATATTTCTGTAAATGAAGTGGCTCACAAAAGGTTAGGGTGAAGTTCATCTCCTTTTTTTTTTAATAGATCAAGAAAATACATTTTAGGTAACAAATTATTGACCCAATTTTCTTTGAATTTTTCGAAGAAGCTAACAAATGGTCAGCAAAAAAAGAATGTGTTCTCTTGATTTGAAAAAAGAGCTGTAAGAGGGTCAGCGCATCTCTAATTATAATGCTGCAGTTAGTGCTACTCTAATTGAAAGGTTGTATCAGCATTTCCATTATAAAGCCATGTTTTTCATGGGTTGTAGCTCAGCTGTAAAAATTCAATCTGGGCTGAAAAAAAGCTATAGGACCTCATCCTGCTTAGTACTGAATACCCTCACCTCCCTTTTAAGCCTGTAGGTATTTTGGACACTCAGCATCTCAGAAAAAACCCATAAGTATAAGAATCAGCAAAGTTTATACATATATTTTTACAGTGCAATCATCTGTAAAACTGTAGCAATTAGAGTAAATATTAACAGTACTTAGATTCTCAAATCTCTGAAGTGCGTCCCTAAAATCAAATCATTTTAGTGCTGTACTGTATTCTCAGCTTCAAGGGACATAATATTTAGTAATATAAAAATTCAATTGTTATAATATGGTGAATTAGATATAATATTTTAGTAATATAAATGTTTTATGCTCTATGAATATAAAACAAAAAAATCTGTGATTATTTCATCATCTTTCAAAGCACAGGTTAAAAAAGAAATCAATGTTTTGCCAAATAGGGAAATACAAAATGAGTATCATAGACTTTTTAAACATTTAAACTATAGAGAAGGCATTTACAATGGGCAGTAACATGAGCAATTAAAAGCTACCTGAAAGCATCCTTTCTAAAACATGTTGGAAATATCATGAACTGAGAACATCGTAGTGGGGAAAATCTGTTATTGAAAAATATAACCCCCCCCACTCCTGCCCCCACCTCCGACATTGCCATGTAAGACAGTAGCCTGGTCCCAAGGAAGATCTATGGTTAATAACTTGTATTCATAGGGCAGAATGAGAACAACATGTCTGCATATCAAAGCCCTTCCAAACTTGTTGATTTGAAGGTGAGGGCTGGCAGGGGAGTGCCCTGGGCTAGTGAATAAATGACATTATGTGTATTTTTTAAAAGTCAGAAAAGTATAAATTTGCTGAAAAAAGATACTATATAAAATTGAACCAGCTTTATTTAAAAGGTTAGTTAATTAAAGGTCTAATCATTGTCTGACTGAAGATACTGGCATAAATCCTGTTCATCAGTAGGAGCCATTACAGCAGGTGGAGAAGATCCCTGTGATCCCTTGGAATCCCAACTAGAGCACACCAGAAATGCATCTGACCTTCCAAAACATATGGTACAGCATATCTGTAACCTCCAGTTTCCCCTGCGTCTGCTATAACTGTTGTGCTTTGCCCCCATCCTCCTTGACATTTACCATGCTCTTCATTTAGCTGGAATACTACAAGTGAAAAGACTCTTACCTGTCAGGATTATAGAAAACTTCAGCCTAGGGGGCCAGGAAAGGGACTTCTTTACAACTTTCCTCCTACCTCCTTCTTTCTGGATGGCCAAAATCTGGTCCTAACTTAACATAATATTATTGAGACTAATTTGAGGCTGAATCCTACTGAATCCTACAGTATTTCATTGGGGTTTAACTGGGTAAGACTTAATTCATACACAATGTGCCATGTAAAGTCATTATTAGTGCGAGGTAAATTTTATGCTTCTGAAAAAGAGTATCTTTGGATGCCAAGAATACTTAGTTCTTTCCATGGCAATTCGGTCACACTACCCTAACACATGACTTGGGGACCTCTCTTATGTTAGGTACAGTTTATATGGCAACAAGCAATGTGAGCATCAAGAGCTGGATAACCCTTTTCTTGAGCTAAAGCTTCCTTTTCCCATGTTCTTCCTTTCTTCTTCTGGAGTTTTCCCTGAAGGAGTATTTCATAGACACTTTGCAAACATTTTGTTTTGGATTCTCTGTCCCCCTTCTGCTTTACGCACACAAATGCTACTATAAAAACAGTTAGATGCTGTCCATAAAGTTGTAATGGATTTGAAGTTCAGTTTTGGTGAAATTTAATGATGGGGTCCCAAACTGAAATCATTTCTCACATATCTGAGGTGTTATCCAGGCACTGGTTTAATTAGGATGGTTTAAATTGGCTTCTAAAAACCCTGCTGCAGCAGAATAATAAACTCACATTTTCACAGACACTTGAATCAGATGGAATAGGGAAACCTTTTGAATCTCAGGGAGCAAATTCCATCATGATGTCACTCCTTGAAAGAATTCCCAACTATCCAAATATTCCTCAGAGATCTGAGATGTTAACATGGTATTTTAAGCCAGCAAATTCTGATTTACCCAATTCGGGTATTTTCTTTTTATTCTTATGCTGGTATAAGCATACTTATGATAAAGAGCTTTTCAAGCTGCACAATCATGAAATACAATTAGAGTTTATATCCCATATGGATTCCAGTATATAAAATATGAAACGAAAGTAAAATGCATTGAAAGAAATTAAAGCAAAGCTCCTCTGTTTAGAGTTACAATAGCCTATTATTTTTGATGCACAACATCAAAGTGAAAACTATTTTATGTAACAAAGTACTTAATTCATTATAAAATATGAACAAGGTAATTTTGTAATCAAGATGCAACTAACTGAAACAACATAATAGTATACTTTTTCTAGAAAAGCAGATTTCTGTCACGCACACATTCAATAAACTATAGTAAATTGTAACACAGAGAGAGAAAAGCAACCCCAATATTAATTAACATGAAAGTGGAATATATCCCCGACATGGAGTATTATCTTAGTGCTTTCTAAACATTCCTCATTAGCTACTGGTGAATTTAAAGTTCTAAGTTAAAAACACATTGCTTGAGTCCTGTCAGGGGTTAAATTTTTAGAATAGAATGTTTTAATGCTACACAACTCCCTCTGGGTAATTAAATTCTGCATACTTCAATTCTCCTTCTAATTTTAATTAGATGTGGTGGTCTTCACTATTGTATAACTTTTTTTATACTATTCAACTATTTCCCCTTTTTACCTTAGAGGTAGTTGTATTTCAGTTCTGTACAATCATTTTAATTTTGTGAAGTTCTTTAGGCTTTATTTGGATGAAAGTGAGTGTGTATTACAAACATAAGATGAAATGGACACTGTCAAATTAAAAAATGATGGGCCGGATTCTCAGCTGTGGTAACTCACTCTTCTTTGCTAGATGAAAGTCTGGCCCCATATCTTGATACAGGTTTCCTTTGTAGTTCATATACCACATGCTGGGTAGTAGCAAATGTGGGACTTGAGTCAGCCATCAAGTAGCCCCAAAAACAATGGCAAAGACCAAGCTTCAGTGGGACAGTTGAAATGAAAGTAGATGAGTAGACTCAAATGAAGACAAAGCTAGACACAGTGGCAGTGGCAAAAAGCAATCTGATTCTTTATGAAGAAACCTGTTTACAGAGAAGCTGCGACTGTAGTAAACATTGAAGTGCTGACTCCCCGGTGCCTCCCCCAAACTTCCTTCCTGTGACTTGTTTTCTTCCTTCCAAGTTTCATAGAAGATAGTACACATTACATTTCAATGATTTTACTGTGCTTTCATACAGGCCTTAGCTTACTTGCCTGGCAGTAGCTAGTGGTATATTGCCAGCTTTTAAAGACGTGACCTTCCAAAAATCTTTTGTAGCCTGCAACTTTCATGCTTATTGAAATTTGCTGGATTTTGAATCAATTTCCCACTTACCGTTTTCATCTCTGAATTTGGTAGAAAACTTCTTTCCTCTCTTTCTATTGTTATTCTCCTAGGAAACATCTTGTGGGTCTTTCATATTGCTCATCTCTGACTCCTCAGAGTCAAGCCAGGTGATAGCTAAAACTTGCTATGCGTCCTGCCGGACCTTTGTTTTTCTCTTCCTTTGAGTCTAGATATGGCTTGAGACATTAGTGTGGCTATCTTTTGGTTGAACCAAGATCTTTTTTTCTGAGTATAGTTGCCTCTGGTCCTTGTCTCCTTTTATTGTAGCAGACAACCTGCTTAGCTTGCCTCTTAACTACATGAGACACTACGTCACCATAGCCATGTGCTACGCGGACATAGCTCATCACTATGGCAACTTAGCACTGTCAGGCAGAAACTGTAATACCAACACTACATCACCATAGTGATTAGCTACCTCATTATAGCGTGTCACTACGGTGATGTAGCTGCTAAAAAATAACCATGCATCATCATTTAGTACTTCCTAAAGCAAGTACTAAATGATGGTGAAGTAACAACTGTGCTGTGGGGGGGGACACATGCAGACATTCCCCCTGTGTGCTACATTCCTCCAGGGAGCTACAGTAGACCACCCCTCATGAGAAACTAAGTACTAATTTTCTGGCCCATCAGCGTTAGTACTGGCCTACGGCCAAATCCCTGGATAATGTATTATGACAGTCAAACATTGGTGGCTAGGGATCCCTTCCTGTCAGCTTTGCTTTTGTTGTACATCTCCTGACTATTTTCACTACTGACCTTCCCTTTCTTATGGGGACTCAGAAGAAAAGCATTTGTGCCCAGATTTTGACCCATAACGCTGTGAATTCTGTTACATTCTGAGTATATCATGTAAGGCATGTCATTTTTTTTTTTTAAATGCCTTCCAGTATTTCTTGAATGCAGTTATTACTTGAGGGTCCTCCAGAAACTGGGATAATAATTTACTGTGACCATGTAGTTCCTAGATGTAATATTTTCTCAACATTAGGTTGGGATTTCATGAAGCTATGGAGTCTTGTCCTGTTGTCTGTCACTCTACTATTTCCAAAATTTTTGCTGTTTCATATTTACTCTAAGTAAGGATAACATGACTACAAGCTGGTATTTCCTCTCATGGTTAGTAAAGTTTATATTGGAACATCTAAGTTTATATTGGAACATCTCTGTGGTTGGGCTGATGTCCACAGGATCTTTGGATTCTGCAATATCTGTCAAGAAATATGGCTAGGATTTTCACGTTGCTGAATGGTTCATTCACTTTGTTTGCCATACTTCTTTCCTGATATTACAAACAAACTTTCTGCCTCTGGATAGATCTGTTGCTGCCTACTGACTTCTAGTCAACTTAAGTTAAGTGGTTTGGGTTTAGAGTTCACCTGAAGATTCTCTTACCATTGCTGGTTTCACTCTGGCTGGTTTCAACAATATAATGACGTTGCTTGTTTGCACACCTCCCGGTTCTTTCTTCAATAGCTCTACCAAGGCTTCTAGAACTCTGTAAGTTTTAGTAGTTTCATGGGTACCTATATGTCCATCTCCTTTAAATATGTTTTTATATTCTCTTAACATACAACATAAGACCAATGATGACTATCCTTCCTCCTGTCTCACAGATTTTGTAATTTTGTATTATGACCCAGTAGCAGGGGTGGGCAAAATACAGCCCATGGGCTGGTTCCAGCCTGCCGGGCACTTTCATCTGGCCTGTGGTGCCCCCCAACAAATTGCTTCCCACCTAGCCCTTTAGCCCTTCTGCCCATGAGGGTGGGACAAAGGCGCCCACGTGTACAACTCCCCAACATATGCTACTGGGCCTCACTCCCACCCTCTTGGGTGGAAGGGCTCTGCCTAGCCAGCAGCTTCTGGATGGGGCTCCTGCTGCAGCTGGAACCTGCTCACTCGGGACACCAGGTAGGGAAGTGGTGGGGCTGGTGGAGGGGGGGTGGAGTTGCAGCTGGACAGAAGCAGGAGTGCAGCATAGAGCCTGCACTCAGAGGCAGCCGGAGTGTGGAGCTCAGCTGGGAAGGGTGAGGGTGGAGGCATGTAGGGACCCCCTACATGGCGTATCACTCTTGCTGCTGGCAGCAGGTGGGGAGGTCAGGGCACTTGTGCCTGGCGCAGGCGCAAAGTGAGATGTGGCTCTGGCCAACACTGCCCAGGAAGATGGAGCATAGCCTGCCCTATCACTGGGGCTCTGCCCCATGCACCTACAGTTCTACACATGCAGCAGGGAAGCCCTGTGCTGCACTTAGCAGGGAAGCAGGGGGCAGGGCTCCCTCCACTCCCAGCAAAGCATGGGGACCTGTGCAGCAAGAAGCAGGAGAAGCAACAGGCTCCAGTGTAGGGTTTCCCTCACTGTGAGTGCTGGAGCTGAAGACATACAGCACAAAGCCCTGGCAATAGGGCAGGCTCCACACCTTTCTCTCACACAGCACTGGCTGGAGTTGTGCCTGCACCATGCACAAGCACCCTGATCTCCCAGCCTGCTGCTGCTGCCAGGTAGTGGGGGCTGTATGACATGGGGGGAGTGTGTAGGTGGTCCCTACACCTCACACTCGCACCCCACCCCCACAACCCCCATTGACATATATACACACACACACACCCCCCAACATACCCTATGCTCCCCTACAGTCACACCCTCTCACAATCCCTCTACATGCTCCCACACCTCACCCCCCCACACACACACTATAGAAGAGTGACACTTTATTTTTGAGTTACTGTGCAATCCTTTCTATTTATAGTACACAATCACAAGTCATGACAAATATTCTTTGTAATAAAATTAAAATATAGTATGTGTTTAACTTCTAGTTTATGATTTGTTTTTTTTCTCTTTATAAGATGATGACCCATGTGTCGGCGACACATCCCCACAGGTTTTCAAAGGGGCAGAGGTTCCAAAACCCCAGAACAAACCTCCCACAGGGAAAACTTACCTCCTGCTGGCCTGGCAGCACAGAAACCAGGACTACAGCCGCGTGAGCCAGCGTTAAGCCAGCTGTTTAATCAGCTATTCCCCATGCAAGGAACATCTGGGCCAATCGCGGAGGCTGTACTGGTCACTGTGCAGAAGTTTAAAAGCCCTGATAGACTCTCTGCAGAGAGAGGGAGCCAGAGGAAGAGAGAGGAGGTGGGTAGCACATCAGACATGCTAAGGCTCCTGTGGGGGAGAGGAGTGGCACAGCCAGAGCAGCACCGGCAAGCAGGGCAGGGGAAATCTTTGAGCCCCCTGCCATAGGCAGAGCAGGGGGAACACTTTGGCCCCCTGTAGGAGGCAGAGCAGGGGAAGCACTGCAGCTCCCTGTGGAAGACAGACCAGGGGGAGTGTTTGAGCTCCCTGTAGGAGGTAGAGAAGGGGCAGCATTTGAGCCCCTTGTAGGAGGCTGGGGAAAAGGAGGTGGTTCCATGTCCCTCTCGGCCCCAGGAGAATATATCTTCTAAAGAAAACAAAATTTTAAAAAAGGGGGGGGGGAAATCAAAGAGATAGAGAGAGAAGGTTGAGGACTAAGGTCTCAAGGACAAGAGCCAACTGAGCCCACTCGGACATGGGTTCCCCCCACTGCAAGCAGGCAACAAGCAAGCCTGCAGGGTCAAAACCACCATCGTACCCTCACCTATCTGGTTGGTGAGTGGATGGGGTGCAGGGGAGGCGGAGTCCCATAGAACATCGCGCCGAAAAATTGTGAGTACTGCCATCGTCGGGAAGCCCTCCCAAGAAGATCTCCACTGAACCCCCCTCTCTTGATAACTTAACACCAATGTCATGGCAGGCGAGTTGAGGGGAGGGGCTACAGACCCGACAGGCCATGCTACCTATAAGGCCCCCCCAGAGATCACAACCCTCCTCCCAAAAGGAGTATTGGGGGTGGGCAACAAGGGGAGGGACTTCCGGTGACAAAGTTCAGGAGTTACGGGCAGGACTTCTGGTGCCAACGTGGTAATTAGGGTGTGGGGCAACTGTCAAGGGACCTACCTATGTTGACCCCAAGCTTGTCAAAACATGTTAAGCGGGGCCCTCTGCCTGAAATAATTGCCAAATCCTGCAGTAGTGGATAGCATTCCTTTGTCTCAACTATTACATCAACTCCAGATTATAGGGCTTCCTGTTTTGTCGGTTTCCTGTCAATAATAGCCACTCATACTTTGCCTTCAGAATGGTTTATTTTAAATATTCAACACTTGGTCACATATATCCAATCTAATACTACTGCTGATTCTGCTTGGATCACATTATAGATGGCTTAGCAATCTATTAGAAACAAGTTGGTGGTTAATCCAATACCATGTTTGAAAATATAGCATTCGGATGGTAAGCAGTTATCTTTGGATGGTAAGCAGTGTGTGTATAATGATAGCCTTTTCATTTCCTAAACTTATGCTGGAGAGATCCTCTCTGTCTTTAATCATTGTACGTATTGCTTCTTTTTCTTTTCTTTTCTTTTTTTTTTCAAGATAAATTAGAACCTTTTTTCTCTAGTACCACAGTCAAAATGGAAGGAATTCTCAATAAAGTAGAGGATTGGAATATTGTACAGGAAGAACTGGATGACCTTGAAGGCTGAAGTAATTGAATTGGGATGAAAATGTAATTCTTCGAAGTGCAGACAGAGATTGTAACTGAGTGACTGTCTTTTTTTAAAGACTTGGTGTGGGGCCACTTAAGCTGTATCCTTTGTGATCTTGTTGTTCCCCTAAAGGTTCTGGGAGTTCAGGAGAACAGGCAGACAAGGGAAGAGGAGATTCAGGTCTTTTGAACTACTTTTCTTCTAGGAAATAATACTGGAGGGAGAGAGACTGTTTCTTTCCCCTGCTGGTATCTCCCAGATTATGAGAGAAGGAGGCAAAATATGTACAATCTCATCTAACACATGGAGGACTGACTAACTTAGACTCCTTGGGTGCACATACAGGTGCTATTAATGCTATAAAGGTGTAGTAAAATATTGTGCAGTAAGCCTTCCCTAGGAGCATGTCTATACATGCTCCCTTTTTAGGAGCAAATCTGCCCCCAGTGGGAGCAGCCCAGTATAGGGTTGCTCCTACCCTGCTCTGACCCCCTGCAGCAGCCAGGGGAAGCAACCAGTATAGGGTTGCTCCTACCCTGCTCTGACCCCCTGCAGCAGCCAGGGGAAGCTCCAGGGTCCCTTGAGGTGCTAGCCTGGGGGATGACAGGGAGCACAGGGCTGATCCCCATGTGCATGGGGCCAGGAAAGTTCTGCTGGCTGCACAACAAGTGTCTCCTTGCCCTGTACACATCTGGAGGGGTCCTGATGTGCATGGGGCCAGGAGACAGCTGCCAGCATAGAGCTCTCTTGGCCCCATACACATGGGATAAAGCTCTGTGTCTACTGGGGCTTCCCTGCAAAGCCAGGAACTGGCCAAGAGCTGTCCTTCTTCTGGGGCAGCTCCCAGGTATCCCTGAGCTGGACTGGGATTTCCCAAGCTGCCATGTAGGGATCCAGGAGCTTAGCAGCACCTGGATGGGGCTGTTCCCACTCATCATCTACACACGTGTATTTACAGGAAGTAGCTAACTGTGCAGTAGGCTAATTTACTGCACAGTAAATGGAGTGTACCTGTAGACAGTGATGCTTTACTGTTCAGTAGATTAGTCTACTGTGCAGTAAAGCACCTCATGTAAATACACCCCTTATGTAGGAGAAAGAAGCCTGCTGAGTTTGCCAATGAGTTTGACTAGAAAATCTAGGCTCACAAAGAGGGGCTGTAAAGACCCCCCAAACTTGGAAGAAAAAGTCCAAGCCCCAGCCCACTGAGGTATGGAGACCTCAAACTTGGGAGGATTTTACAGACCAGGATAGGAACACAGACCAGAACAGGAAAGCTGAGGGAAGATAGCTGATGGGCTCAGATGACAGAACTATAGGCCTGGACCCACTAAAAAGGAGAAAATAAAAAAAGGAGAGAGAGTTAAGAAAACAGAAACTGAGCACTGTGCTTCCAAGGTAAGAGACCAGAAGAGAGTGCCCTTTATAGTATATCTCTGTAGAGAGAAATAGCAACAATTTCTTCTAAAAGTTAGAGCTCATCCATTAGAATTGGCAAGAGGGAAGGAGTCTGGATGTATTAGCTGACTATTGGGTGACTCAGCCACAGATGTGATGCAGCTCTGAAAAAGCATATGTGATTCTCAGATGTGTTTGAGGATTATTTTCATTAAAGATAGGAAAGTATTAATACTGTTTGTGCAAAGCATTTCATTTTAATATTTTATCGGGAATACTCTGATGGTTCATGCTGCTCCTGTGTAAGAGAGACTAAATAAAACTGCAACAGGTACACAGATGGACTAGAAGGATGATCAGGAGAATTTAGGGCTTAACTTATGAGAGGATGCTAGAAGAGTTTGATTTGTTTTATCATAGGAAAATGAAGACTGATATTGCTGCCTATAAGTACACCAGCAAGGGAAGAGAGCTAGTTAGACTAAGCACCATGCCAGCACAAGAATAAATTAATATAAACTGGTCATAAATACATTTAGGTTGGAAATTGGGAAAAGATTTCTTTGCAGGTATGTTAGGTTCTGGAACAGCCTTCCTTAAAGGAATTGTGGGGGCAGCTAGCTTGCTGACCAAGGGGGTTTCTTCTCTTCTTATACAATACATTGCCCATAGATCAGGCATATTTTTTTTTTGCCCTTACATTGCATAGTATGTATCCTGGTCCATCATGCCCATATCCTAAGTTTGTCTGTCTCTTGTTTGGATTCCTTTAAATAGTTCCTGTGAACTTGTTCTGCACTCTTGACTATCATTATATTGACCATTTCCCTAGACCAATGGTGCCCAACCATTTCTCCATGCAGACTGGATGGGCAATGTCTGGTCTGATACAGGCCCTCTGGCTGTGTCTGGCCAGAGGGCCCAATCTGGCACATGGGGCAAGTGAGGCCTGGGTCCAATCCATCTATGTGTGGAATTGGGCAGGGGGAAGCAAAAACATCCTGGCTTTGATTTTTTTTATCTGGCTGTGTCGGGGTAGAGGAAGAGGAGGTATGTGTCCTAGACCTGATTTGACTGCATGGGGGAGGAGTGGCATGTCCCAGCACCGATCTGGCTGCTTGGTGTGGGGCAGTGTCCCAGGCTATGTTTGGCCATGGCCTGGCCCAGCTGTGATCCAGCGTATAGAGCTTGGTAATTTGGCAGCAGGGGAGGAGTGGCAATATTACTTGCTGTTGTTTTCCCACTAGCAAATTTCCCAGGCCCTGAGGCTGGATGCCATGTAGGCTAGATGCCATAGCTCTGTGGGCCAGATAGGGCCCACTGGCCAGGGATTGATCACAGCTGCCCTAGACAATTCCTTGCTGTTAGGAAACAGTTCTCTTGAGTTAGATCTGATTTTCTTAACAAACTCATCTAGAAGCTGGAATAATGTTTTCTACAAATGATCTAGTCTCTAGCAAGTCTTTTGTGTGTCAAGTTACATGCGGATGCCAATGTTCTCAGTTCTGTTATGGCAATATCTGTCTCCTTAATTTGTTAGTTTCAGGTAAAAACAAGAATAAAACCACCAAACAAAAACTCCAAAACTCTCTACAGTCTCATTATGTCTGGGGTCTGAGTACTCATCAGACACCTTTATCTGTTGTTTGAGGATTTCAAGTACTATTCCTGGCAAAAATGTCTCACTCACTCCCTTCTTTTTTCCCTCCAATGAGACAGTAAAAAACCATTACTTTAATTCTCTTATCTTTGTTCTGCATGGGAATCTGTTCTTGCTTCCAAATTGTATGAGATTTTTTGGCTGGATATCCAACAATCCTAGTGGTCTCCTTATGCTGTCTTTCCTCTGCTTTTAGGTGCTGCATTGTTTTTCTGTAAATCATTATTTTCTTCCTTGCTATGGGTCAACCCTAGAGTGACCTCCACTACCATATTTCATGTGCCATAAAACAGAGCTGATTAATGTAATAAACAAAATACCCCTTGAAACTTCTGTGCCCTATTTTAGCAAAGATTTCAAGACTCTTTACAAACAAGTGATAATCTTCCCAAAACCCTTTTCAAGGTAGTAACAGGAATAGCCTATTAAGTATTTGAGTTCTCTTGGGGTGATTTTATGAGGTGATGAACACCCACCATTAACAACTACTTATTCCCTGTGAGACTGGGCTTTATTAGCACATCTTATATTTTGTTTCAGTAGGCTTTTGTGTTCAGAGCTTAAATAACTACCCTTAAATCTGGTGAGTTACTTTGTTTCAGCAGAAAACAATAATTTGCTGCAAAAAAATATTAAACTTTCTTCTAAATGCAACAATCTAGAGAAAGGATATCCACAATGTAAAAGTTCTAGGACCCTTAAATTCTCAGATAATGGCTTAGATATGGGAGCATATGTTAAAAATGTTTGGTTCTCTACATAACAGAAAGACTGTGGATTGTACTCCTAATTCATAAAGCAATATCTGTGCACAAGTGGGCCATGTAGCACTTTGATTGTTTGCAGCTGTAGGGTTACTTTACACAGTGCACTGCTAGAATAACAAGCATAAAAGACCTATGGATTTTATGAGAAATGTGAACAGGGTTTTAGATTCAAATGCAAAGCAAAGGGAGCAACTTTACAATCAAAGAAAAAGTTTGCAGCCAAGAAGAAAAAGCTGTCGGTTTTCCTATGCCGACCCGATAGTTATGTATATAGGTACTTCAAGTCCACAAGAAGTATGAGAGCCAATAATTGCCCAGTCCAGATGGAAAACATTAATTCTCATATTTTTGATCAAAGATTTCACATAAATATGTAAAACTACATGTGACCTATATAAGTATGTTCAGACTATAGTAACTGCTGAATGATATACCAAAAAAAAAAAAATCAAGAATGGCCCAATCAACTTGGAATCATAGAAAAGTAGAGCTGGAAGGGACCCCTGGAGGTCATCCAGCTCAACCCCTTGCCTGAGACAGGATCGTCCCAATTCAAAACGTCTCATATAAATCCTTGTTTAGCCCACTAAAGAAACTATGCAGTCAACCCTGTCACGCAACCACAAAGCATAGCACTCGTCTCTGCCACAGGTAAAGCAGGGCAGCATCAGGAGTTAGTTTCTTGCTGCTGCAAGAGCTGTTAAAATATGCTTAAGAGATCCAAGAAAAAGGGATATGCTTTCTGCTGCAGAGTGATGGATCTGACATGAAGCAGAAGGGCAAAACCCTCTAGCTGGGAACCTCTGGGTTTTAGTCCCAGCAGGAGCACTACTAGAAACCTAACTCGTAGTTTGTTCCCTGGGCAGCAGAGAGCTACCTGATGGGGTTTGTACCCCGAGATGTAGGAAAGGATGCAAGGGGGGCTTGAGGCTTCAGCCATGAGTGTGGCTAGGAATTTCCTCACCAGACTTCCTTTTCCTCCCTGAGGGAAATTCTGCTGCTGTGAAGGGAAGAGTCATTGCTCCATGCCCCCAGAGTTGCCGCAAATTTACATGGCAGGCAACAATGCAAAACCCTCCATTTGGAAGCATCTGAAGGGTCAAAAGAGGGTTAACCTGGCTTTTGGTCATGACACCTCTCCCAGCAGCAGAGGGTAACGCTGACAAGGGGATTCCTTCCCCTGCTCTGCTCCAAGTTGTCAGAGCTTAAAGACCCCGGCTCCATTTTGGTGCCCCTCTTTCCTGAGCACCTGGGGCTTGTGTCCCAGTCACCCACTCCTGGTTGCACTGTCTTTTGCTACCACAGAGAGCTGGCTAGTTTCCCTCTTAGCACTTATAACCAAATTTAGTCTTGCTGTTAGTGCACGTAAGCTGGATGGGGACAGTTTAATGTTATCTTAGACAAAACCATAATAAATTTGTTGTTACATGTGCAAAGCTCTGAGGATAATTGCGTGGCATGGAAAGACAACTGGAGCAGAAGTAACATAGCTGATTATTTTAGTTATGTTCTTTTTGTCCTTCCCTTCCTTATGGGTGTAACTGCAGTCCCTTTTCTACTGACTGCCTTATCCGTTTCTATGGGATGGCAGGGACCTTGGTCAAAACTCAACCCTGTTACACTGCCCCTTAAAACTGAGGTGAAAGAGGCACTAAAAGATTTTGTGCACGTTTGCCTTCTAAGGAGCCCACTGTGAGCCTGCCTTGTGGTGGTGGGGAGAGCTCACAGATGGGGCATGTAAGAAGTAAGCCCACAACATACAATACTGCAGAGATTCTGGGAAGCACTGGTACTCTTTAGAGCTGTCCTGGGAGACTGGTATGACTTAGGCAGGCCTTCAGAGCTCTCTAAAATATACCACGACTCTCTCCAGCTAGACCCAAGAATCGGAAGATAAAAGAAAAGTTTAAAATCACACATCAAGCATCCTGCTGGTGCCAGTTCCATCCCTTAATTTTTAAGGTTCAATTAAATCAATTCATTAATAACATCATCCCTTATCTTTCAACCATTTTTCATAAGTGTGTGTAAATCCTTCACCTCCTTTAAAAATATATATCTTCCTTCTATGACTGGCTTCCCTTTATGTTTCTTGATTTTCCTCTCCCCTAATAGAAATTGACAGTACATTTTCTCTTCTTCCAGCACAGCTAGATATATTATTTGTTTTGAGATTAATATCAATACATCTATAACGATCAGCTGGTAAGAGTGTGTGGTTACCACTGACATTATGCACACAAGTGAGTGTGTAAAGAGAAAAAAAATGATTGTGTTTTATTTTGCTGCTACTGTGGCCCTCCAGTTCCTGATAACAGTCAAATTTAGACTACGTAGACAACAGTTACATTAATATGTGAGTCCTCCAAGGGAAACAAATATTATAATCAATATTTATTCTGTATTAGCACCCCAATCCTGTCTTTCTATGTGCTTGCTTTATTTGCACAGGATACATTACACATCCTTTCCCAGAATCTGAGTCTAAAATATTGCCTTTGGAGTCGCATGCACTGTATTCATTGTGGGAGTCCCATGTGCAGATTTAATGGTAAAACTTGCCCTGGAAACACTTGCTTTCAGTTTTTGATTCTTTATGTCATCACATTGTATGTTTCTTAATATGCTTTAGAATAATATTTTCAAATTAAACATAAGCTGTAACCAGCTTCTAGGGTCTTTTCCTACCTTCATAAATTATTGAGAGCTTTGCTACTTTTGGAAGCTGTGCCTGCCCTTCAGATCATTGTTCTTCTCTACAGAGCAGCTAGCATTAGTTGATACTTCAGAAGTCACAGTAAGTAGAGACTCTTTCCGTTCCTAATTTTTGAAGTACTCATCAGCAGCATTCAAGTCACATTATCAAGTAGCAGAAGATATTAAAATTTGTCAACCCTTTGACTTTCCCTGTAATTTACCATAGCCATAATTTTGAAGTGTTTGGAATGCTCCCTGATTCGGGGTCACACCGCTATTGCCACTCAGAATAAGGCACAGTACTTAGACGGGTCACAGCAAAACAGTAGTTAATGGCAAATGGGAAATGTTAATCCTGTCCCTGGTAGCAACATTCCATCATCCTGCAGGTTTTGAAATGCATCTAATTTACCTTTTTTGTGAACATGACATGAGAGTTCAGAATGTTTCTGCATTGCACCCCAGATGTGCTTAGTGAATAAAGATCTCGTTACAAATAGCTCCAACTTTGCAAGGAGGGGGGGAAAGAGGTGGAAATTGTACTTCAAATTCAATTTATCCTGAATGCTGGTGCAAATCCCTACTTTTTAGCAAAAATTAAGAGCATATGTTTCAGAAATCAGCCTAATTTGCAATGAATTGCTTCAGTAAAACCACTTATATCAGTATTGTTAATCTTAATGGTTTCAAGTGACCCATGTTCTAATAATCCAGACCATCAGTTGAGTGCAAATCTTTTTCTAATTAAGAATGTTTGACCACAAGAGGGAGTTCCTTGCCAACTGTTTACTTATTATGAGAGTGTACAGTACAGTTACAAAGAAAAGTAACACACTGAATAGCTACTTCCAGTTGCAGGGGGAAGGAGGACAGATCAGAGGACAAAAAAAGAAATAAAAAGTGGTTTAAATATTAAAAATGTTCTTTGAGTCTTTTGAAATGTGACATGCATTGAATTTGAAGAATCTCCACTAAGAAAAATCTTAATATTTGTTTAATAGAAATGTAATTGAAGAAATAAACATAAAATATATTTTATATTTCAGTCTGATACTGTAATGGCATAAGGGAATATTATGACATAGCTGGCACTGTCTCAATAATTAGTATGTGGGTAATATTCATTTGATCCTGCATTTTCTTTTAAATATGAATTTTCCTTTCTACTGTATATCATCTATACTTCTAGAACTACATAACTCAAAGCATAAGTATAATGTTAAAATGTACCATAAAGTGGTTTTAAAATACAGTATTACCATGCAAAGGAAAATGGTAGCTATATTAAGGGACGTTAGCTATTTAGCAGGGATACATAATGTTCAAATTTCAGTGAATCAGCTGGGTTTTTTTCTTAATACCTCCCTATCTGTTTCTCATACCACTGATATTAATTATGGTAACTCTTCTTCATACCTTCTTGGAGAAAAGGGTGTAATACTTCTTATGATTATATATTAAGAGATCATGACGAGGAACATTCAGACACTTAGAGTGATTTTCCCATGCTGTGTTAAAATATTTTTGACAAATCATGCCAAGTGAAGTCATAATTTTTTTAGAACAATTTCTTTTAAATTAACCAGAGCTGACAAGCAGAGAAACGAAATCCTTTGATGACCTGTGAAGGGCCGTATGGCTTATTAAAAAAGCATTTTTCCCACCTGTTTACAGGTAAAGTATGTTGAAAAGTAGATGTTGTACACCACATGTTTACATGCATGTCCAGTGGTCAAAAAAGTGCTAGTGTAAAGGCTTGGTTAAAAAGCTTTTCATAACTAGAAAATGCTGGTAATTCAAAAAATATATGAAGTGTGACTGCTAAGAGAAAAAGAAAAGCATTAAATAGTTTCAAGATCTGTGTGCACAAAGAGGCATTTACAAAAAATAGTTTGTTACAGATCAGTCTAAATCTACCCAGTTTGTCCATATAAATGTGTATTTTGCTCTTAGCACTCAGCATAAAATAATTGGGCTGCTAATGTGGCCCACTTGTTATATGTGAGTGGTGAGCTTCAAAAGGCTGTAATGTCATTTCCAAACTCCTGATAGTTATTCAAAGCTTATGCTGTTTTATAGTAATAATCCTTCTCACTTTTAGAGAATCTTCATTATGCTTTACAAATATTAGTTATTTAAACCTCACAAGGTAGGTAAGTTCTTTCACCTTCACGGTGAGCACTCTAACACGGAGAAAAAAGCCAGGCCAGAAAATATTAAGAATAACAATTAGTTATTTAGTCAGACAGTAGTCTAACATCTGGGTGTAGACTCTACATAACTGTTTAGTTAATTAGGTTCCTAGGTTTTAAATATTACATTCCTGCAAAAGCTGTTAACTTGTGTAATGTTTATTCCTATTTTAATTGTTGCAAGTGATCATGGCAATGTTAATTATTTATAATTCTTTAAAATAAAGAAATAAATGCCTAGTATGAATCACCTCACACTTTTTTGGCATATTACTGAAGCAAGTCAACAGGATGAAGATGGCTGACCGGGGAAAAGAAGAAAGGAATTATCAAGATGGGAAGATTTTTTGTAGGTCTACTAGAGACAGAGAAGAATAGAAAGCAGAGAGCAAGGATTTTGGGATGGAGAGGAGACCTTATTATAGTTTAGGTATGCTTGGCTGAACTTCTGATAAGCATTCAAATTTGAAGTGAATCATCAGAACTATTTCTCAGAAAATTTCAAGTACCTCCTTTCACTCCAGTGGAACTGTCCACATTAATTTGAAGTATTTTGGTCCATTACTTGATGATGATTAGCTATTGCCTTTGCAACAGTGCCTTTGCAAACCTTATCATGATGGCCATTGGGATGTCATTCGTTTTAAATCTTTGACACATTGTTCCATTGAGATGATTTTTTTCAGACCACTGTAAAATATTAGGCTGTCAAAATATATGTAATAAAACAAGTAATGTACAATAAATAAAACTGCATGATAAAAAGATAGGGGCAGACTTTCATCTGGTATAAATTAGCATAAAACCTTTGGCTTCTGTTGAGGTATGTCAAATTATATCAGCTGAGGATCTGGTCAAATTTTTTTTTCTTCCTTTTTTAAATGTTTAATACACTGGCCTTTTAAAATAATTTTAAAATATTTCTTTACCAATTCCTATAAAATGTCCTTTTCAATCATGATCTCTTTCTTTTTTTTTTAGAGAAATGCCTTTTACAAATTTGGATTCACAATAATGTTTTATCCAGTTTCTGCCACCAATTACACGGAATATCTGAAAAACGGTATAATTAAATATACACCCAAACAAATTTAAACATAGCTGATGTTTGGTTACAGCATTTTTTAGTGACAGTAATTCTGTTTATCTTTGTTTAATTTTTACAGATGATGATTTAGTAGAGATGTGGAACAAATTTGAATGGTTTTACATCTTGTTCCACTCTACAGCATGCTCAGCTATCATGCTTAACATTATAAACCTCTAACACTGAAAACATACAGCTGCTTTTTTGTTATTATTTTAAATGAAAAATAGAAGGAAAATAGTTATATCAGGTAACCTATGGATATATGAATACGTTCCTATGGGTAGAATGTGATTTCTATAATACTTCAATTATTATGTTAATTAGCTGACCATTTTGCTTTGAATACAACTCCACTGTTTCAGGCATATCCTAAATTTGAAGACAATTAGCTAAAGAACATGCTTTACTATTTGCACTTATTTTTAAACCTCAGGGAAAGGAAGTATTAAAATTCTGGAGTAACACCAATGAAATAGCAGTCCTATAAAAGCAGTTTTGTCCACTTGCCATCCAGTAAATCCAGCTTTAATCCTAATTCAAGGCAATATAATGCAAAGGGAAGATAGTATTCAAGTACTATGGATGCTTTTATTTCAAAACTGGGAGCCCACCAATGTTTGTATCCATATATATCCATGTGTATCTCCTGTAGCTGCACTTGTTAGATGATTGTTCACCTGTTTTAATGACATTTAGTATTACAGAAAGTATTACTATAAAATTAATTATTTACTTGTATGTGAGTGTAGCTACAAATATAAGAGCAGAGTCATGTATTACTTTCCTAATCTGACTATAAATTCTTTGTGTTAGGCACCATATCTTTTTGCATAGACTGCTTACTATTATTTCTGTTATTATTTAACACAGTCTTAATCATTTGAAAGATTTAAGTGATTGTATTATACTGATATTAAAGGTTGACTGTCATTTGGGAGAATGATGGAGAGGACAGAGAAATATTAAGAAAGGAGTACTACAACCAAAATGTGAGCAAATTGCAATATAATGAGACAAGACTTTGAGATCTACAAGCTCACACATAAGGAAAGATAAACTGCAACTCAGTTCTTTTTTGAGAGCGAATAAAACCTGGAGAGACCTGTGGATAAGAGAAGTCATGTTGGTTGATATGATAGGGCAGAACAATAAAAGTCAATGCAGTTTGGGGTTATACTATGAAATGTATCATGCCTTATAGAAACAAAATAATAGTTTTGTGCTGTGTAGTTTTAATCTGACTCTAATCACTCCAGAAATACTGCATTCTGTTCCAGATACCTCATTATCAGAACTCTGAATTGAAAGGACTTTAGCTCAGTGCAACAAAATTGATGAAAAGGCTAAAAAATTGATTCATAAGGTAATTTTAAGAGGAAAAAATATTTTGGCTTATTTAAAACCAGGTGCCTAGTCGTGCTGCATTGAAGTCAAAAGGAATTTCACTATTTGATTTCGCTGGATCCAGATCAAGCCTGAACAGTAAAGGTACAAACACCCAAGGATGTATAAACTATGACAGAATAAAGGGATAAAAGTTAAAAACAACAACAACAAAGAAACAGCAACGCTAAATATTAGGGTCAGGAATTATGTAGGGACTCAACTCATCTAGCCTGTGCAGCTGTATCTCAATGTTTACTGTTCTCTGTGTGAGATTATTACAGGGTGGTATGGTTCATGTCACCCAACCACACTTTAAATTGGACATACACAGAAAGCAACAAAAGTGCTTTTCCCATGTTGTGAAAGTACACCCCATTCCACTCATCACCAAACTGGTTTTCAAATTGGTCATTAACTACCTTGATTTTTTTTTTTTTTAATGATATCAGTTTTCTTTTGCTTATTTTGCCTTTTTCTGGTTAGGTGTATTTACTGTCAAGCTGGCTCTGATTTTTCCCTGGATATAAGAGAATAAGTCCTTGAAGATCATGCCATTTTTTGATCTTCCAGCAGACTCGCACTGATTCTGGTTTTTACTTTTAGGAAAGTCGGTGCTAAATGTATCTTGTTTTCACATGTGCGTGCACACATACACACACTAACATAGCATGTTGATAACAATTACTACTACTGTGATCTATGTCTACTTGTTTAGCTTGTGATATTTTAGACCACCCATACTAAGCATTGATGAGTTTGTAGGTGACCCTCTGATAGAGAGTTCTTTGAAAGACATGAATCTGAATGTTGGAGCAAATTCATCTTTTAAAGTTTAAATATGTATCTCCTAACTGATAACAGAAAAGTCTAGCATAGTTGAAAGGGAAAAAATAGAAAGTGCAAGTCTGTTCAATTAAAATCCTAACCTAGTGATTTTATGCAATGCAAAGTTAATGGACTGACTTGGATTCCATAAAATAGTACATTTTTTTAATAATCTGAAATGGCTCATGGATTGCAGATGAACATACCTAATGTTTCAGAAGCATTACCTCTTTGGAGGTGTAATCACAACGTGTATCAATAAAGATAAAATATATTGTAGGCCACTGATTCATGGGGATCAGCTAGAAAAATACATAGAAACCTATATACTTTTTACTGATCATTCAACCACTAAATTTATGGACAGAAGTTAAAAGACTTCATTTTAAAACAGAAGTTAAGGAATAAGTTGGCCACTGTAACTAAAACCTACTTAATTTTCTTTTCACTGTTTCCTTCAACAGTGCCTGCTACTATATTTAACTGATTACTGAACGAAATAACTAAATTGCTACCTGGGATTACTAAAATCCTATGAATAGTATTTATCCAATCTTATCTGATTCGGTACATTTTCAAAAATTCACCTTTGTTTCTTTATTTTTGGGATGGCTATTGGAGATTTTTTATTATTTACTATGCAAAGGTGCTGTCTAAAATGATCCTGACTTTTCTCAGGATACAGAAGTATAAATCCTTGGAGATTTTAGATTCAGATTAAATAGTGTCTCTGTTGACAATACTTGGTTTACTGTATACATTTTTCATTTCTGTCTCTCTCTTGTTCATCCCTACAGGTTGAAGGGGACATATACTTTACTACTGTGTATGGACTTTCTCATTTTGACCTTCATCATCACAATGATCCTAAATTTTGAACACCAATTTTTTTCCTCATTTTTGCTATCTTGTGCTGTTTTTGTCAGGTTTTTACTATGCTAATGTATCCTTTCCTGTCTTTTTGCTTCCTTTGTTTTGCTTCTGTTTTCTTCTAATAGATAGACTACAAATGCATATTATGGCTCCAATATTCTTTTAAGTGGTAAGCTATTATCTAAAGCCCCTTGTCCTTTTGGTATACTTTGAGATTGTTAGAACAAGTGTGCAGTCAATTGTGAGCTACTGGAAGTGATTTCTTCTTGGAATTAATGGTCAGATGTGGAAGCAGTACATTTTATTTTCCATCTGTGGTTTCAGCTAAGGTACAGTAATTTTCAAAAATCTGTGCTGTAAGCAGAAATCCTTCAGCAATTATTTGTAAAATTGATTCTGTTCTAAATACTAATAGTACTCATTGTTATCTTGTGACTTTTCAGAGACTTATGACATATTCCACCTATCTGTTTAGGCAAAATAAAGCAAACTGAAACACTAATTAACCCTTAAATAGAACTACTTCCATATTTGCTTATGTCCTGAAAAAGCCCTAATATGTAAGGAACAATAAAGTGGATGAGAGGGCTGTAGAAGAGAGCAAGATGTAAAGTTTCATTTACCTTAAGAGCTGCATATTTTAATGCAATCTAATTGTTTTGACAATCAGCTTTCACGCACAACAGCTGTTGCCCAATACCCATGGAGTTAAATGGGTGTTTAATGCCATAACTCTACTCCTAAAGAAAGCAGTGATGCTATTGCTATTACTTTTTACTCTATTTTAGTCTTTTCTTTTTGGAGAAATGATGGGACAGGATTTGCACTAAAAGTTGTCTTGTTGAAAATTCTAATACAGTTTATTTATGGGATGTATCTGCTTTTAGTCTGAAGCATTTGTCTTAATTTATGATCTGTCCCTTCTAATATAGATTGTATTCAATATCAGCCACTGGCAATGTTCCTCGACCTTTGCTAGCCCATGCACAACAATACTGAGCAAGTAATGCACTGTGGGCAAAATTATATGGCTGCTCTTCTTGGATATTTCTATAGTATATCTGTAGTACTACTAGGCATGCATGCTTCTGAGCACTTTCTACTAGGGCTGTGCAATGCTTCAGGTGGTGATTCAATTCAGAGGAGATTCGGTCCGATTCAGTGGCTGAATCTCCAAATCCGAATCATATCAGGGACCAATAAAAAGGTCCGAATCAATTCAAAGCTCTCTGAATCTTCAGAAAAGATTTGGAGAGTGTCAGTGATTTGGGCAGTCCCCAGGAGATGATTCAGGCAGTCCCCAAGGCGATGGTTGCACCTGGGTGATTCGGAGATTTGGTTTAATCTATTCAAGACAATGATTTGAATCACCAGATCAAATCACTGTCCCCCAAAATGAGCAAATCCAAATCTGAAGCAAATAATAGCCACATCGCAAAGGCCTACTTTATACCCAGCTCTTTCTGCTTACATGCACCAAATCAGATAATGTGGAGACAAAGCCACTCCAATAATCTCAACCTGTGACATCTGCAACATGCTTGATGACATCTGTAAGGGATGTGCTGCCTTTGTGGGGGAGCCACAAAAGTAGCCATTGCCACAAGAGGTGATTGATCATCATACTACCACAATCAGTATGGTAGAAGCTGGTACTGCCCTTGGCACCCTCTGGCTGCTCTGGGCGTGGACTGGTGCTGTTACACATTGGTTTTTGATATGCTGCAGCTGCAAGGAACATCAGAGGACTTTCAGGAAGCACTGCTACTAGAGGCATGCAAAACGGGCCATATTTGATTCAGATTTGGATTCGGCTCAAACTGGGGACAGCGATTCAATTCGTTGATTTGGATTACTGTCCTGATTTGATTCAACCAAATCCTAATCAGAAGCTTCGATTCTGATTCAGAGAATCAGCAATTCGGCCATAAACACAGCTTTAAATGCTTTTTCTACATACCTCGAAGTACCACACATGGCTTGTGAATGCTGTGATGGTGGGGCAGATGAAGCGTCCCACAGGAGTGTGCCTTCCCTCCCCTCCCCCCACATGCCAAGAGGCAAACCTGGAAGTGTACCGGGAGTACTTCCTGCCCACTTCCGGGTCCACTGCTGAGTGCACAGGGCCCCCACACACACCTCCCCTGGCTCAGCGGTTGACTAGAAGGGGACCCCAGCGGCCCCCCCAGACCCAGGCATTATCAGTCGCTGAGACAGGGAGCATGGGGCGGGGGGGGGCCCGCGTGCTCCCTGGCAGACCCAGAAGTGGACCAGAAGTGCTTCTGGTACACTTCCAGGTTCGTCTCCAAGCACATGGGACAGAGGAGCCACACTCCTGTCGGATGCTCCATCTGCCCCACCATCACAGCTTTCATGAGTTGCCTGGTACCTTGAGGTATGTAGAAAAAACATTTAAATCTGTGTCTTTGTCCAAATCATCAAATATTTCTGAATCTTTCTGAATCGATTCAGAGGGTTCAATTTGATTGAGAGAGATTAAAGGGTCTCCTGATTTGATTTGGATTCAGAGATTTGGCCACCGACTTAGTCACTGAATCGGCCACCGAATCAGGCTGAATCTCTGCTGAATCGAATCAGCGACCAAACCTTTGCGCAGCCCTAATTGCTACCAACAAGCCATTGGTTGAAAACAGCTGCTCTAAAGAATTGTAAGGCCTGTATCAGGTTAACGCTTATATAATTTTATTGGTTTCTCTTCCTTTGCTAGTTAGAGTTCAGGACTGAACTTATGTCACATGCTGTCTGTTTCCCTTAGTAGTTTTTTCTTGCTATTAACAAGTGCCAGCATGAAGTATTTATGCTTGTGCATTGTTACATAGGTAGTTCTATAAGTGCTGTTTCAACTTTACCTAGGTGTTTGTCAGATATCTACAAAAGAATAGCTAAGGCTTGACTACACCTTCACTCCAATAAATAGGAAGCACTCTACATTGCAACCAAATAGACTTTTTCCTCCATTCTTACTAAACATTTCAATGATAGAAATCTTACTGCAGAATCTTATTCTTCCTCTTGTGATTTAAAATATAAGGGATATAATGGAAAATGTTATCTGTTGATCTTCATTTTAAACATATAGTTGGAAATTTATTTCAGCATTTATAGCATATCACAAGATTTAAAGGCCATTCTTTCTGGAGCTGACACATTGTACTTGTCCATACCTTCATTACTCACAAGATTGACCACTCTAATCCTTTACTGCCAGGCATTCTAGATAGTTAGCTAAATCATCTGCAAATGCTTCTGAACACTGCCATCAGAATTGTTATTACCAAGACTCACTTTATAGATCACATTTCTCCCATCCTGCAAACTCTATGTTGGCTGCCTTTTTGGCAGCATATTGATTTGGAAGTAATATAGTACCATTTGGGAATGAATTGGCTCCATACAGCCAATCTAAGTCCATCCACCTACAGTATCTGTCTAGCATATATATATATATAATCTGCTGTGTTTTTTATTCCTATCCAAATGTTTGTCTGACAGTTTAGTTTTGCTCTATACATTAACAACAGTCTTGGTATTTCCCCTTAGTTTCCTGACTGGCTGGTGGTACTTGACTTTCCATTCTCCTTTTATTTTTCAGTTAGCTACTTTCATATTAATACTTTTAACTGTTTTTGAACTTACTTATTGCATGTTTGATTTAAAATTAGAGTTTTGTGGAATTAGTAGACTTGTACATAATATGAACAGAGGATATATATTTCAGTGCTTGATTTTTGCATCGCAGTATGAAAAATGCTATATATGTAAGAAGTCTACTCGTGTAACTTTTCCAGACTTCATTTTCAGATCATGTGCAACAAAATACACGCCGACACACATACTTCGCGTATGTATTTCCTACATAGGTGCATGAAATAATGTGGGGGGGAGGGTGTTTTGGCGGGGGGGGGTTACACTTAGCTAGCTGATTAAATTCATGCATTAGTGTTTGTATACAGAACTACCTGAACAGTATGACAGTTCTAGTAATTATTTGTACAACTTAAGCATGCAACTATGCACACATTTTTGCATGCATGATTGCACAACTCACTTCTTATACATCAAGCCTTCAATATGGTATTATGATAACTAGATAATTATACATTTATGGTAAATTTGCGGTTCCTATTATTTCAGCAATATGTAAAATCAAGGTTTGTCCAGTACATGTTCTCTTTAGTAGTAACATTAAAATGCCCTTCTGAAATTGTTTCCTTTGTATAAAAGGCATAAAAATTTCAGGTTTAAGAAAATACAAATAGTTCCAGGATGGTTGACGTTAACATAATTATTTATGGTATTCTTCCAGTTTCTTCAACGGAAATGAGAAAAATGTTCCTCGTGATGAAAAATGCTTATAGAAAGAGAACCATCAGGGATCAGTAGACAAACCTGTGATGTAAACTTAAGCAGACAAGTCCTGCCACCATCCCCCTTCCCTCCCCCCACTGTATGCATACACACATTTGCCAGCAGCAGCCTACCCGGTACCCAAGGATAATTGGTCTGTTTCTTGAAAAGGTTATTTCTTTAAATTGGTGATTCAAAGTGTTATGTGGTTCATTTTGTGCCTTAAATTAAACCCCTGGGCACAGCTGACCTAAAGATCCTGATGATATGGGAAGTCTATACTGTAGCTGTACCTTTTGTCATAATGAATAATGAGAGGAAACATTATTCTTTGTGACAATTGAGGTTCAATACATTTTTGTGTTTGGCTGGTGGGTACATATCCCTGGACGTGGTGAAATAAATGTCCTGACATTGAATGATGCAGCAAGGTTTTTTTTTAATCTAATGGTTCTCCATTTATGGAAAGGCTAATGAAGATAAGACAAAAATAAGCTCAACTTACACTGTAAACAGGTGGGTATTGCAGAAGCACTTCAATTCTATTAAAATTGTTGTTGAAATGCTATCAAGGTCATCCTGTAGACAAATAGTATAATTGGAGAGACAGAAGAGATTGGATGTGGTGTTTTGCATAAGCTGATGGCAATTTTTTGAGAATAACTTGGTGTGGCCAAGACATTTTTCAGTTGTTGCTAAAACTCAGCACTGTCACATTGCAGAACTATAGGCACATTACCTAAATCTTTTAAACAGGCAGTCAGTAATAGCATCAAATTTAGAGGGGGGTGATAAAAATAGTCCTATTAAATGTCAAGGGGAAAAATAATTGTCTAGTTTTTCTGTGGGGGTAGTTTAGTTTGTATCTATACATGGTAGCCCATATTAACCACAATTCTGGATGTTTATCATGAGAATATTCCAGAGGGTGGGATTTTAAAAATGCCTTAAGTAAGAGCACAAATCCCAATGACATTTACTTGGACTTATGATCCTAAATCCCTTTTGAAAAATGACACTTTGAGGACATTACTTTAAACTAGCTTATTTTCTTTGTGTTGCTCTCTGTCAATAACATAGTGTTGTGGGGGTTAAAGTTGACCAGTTGTCAATCTGTAAGTGTAAGGATTTCTCTTGAAATAATAGTGCTGATGCACATACAATCACTGCTACCAATAGCCTATGTTATGAATCACTTTGTTTTGGAGATTTAAGGAGAGGTTCACTTGCACTGTGTGAGGTTTTTTCAGTTAAATCATTGAACTATGTTATGATTTTGTATAGGAATACTTGCCCCACCCACTGACTTGGTGCTTGGCCACTTTTGAGGAAACTGCTGTTTTGTGGCATAGATGAGGATCAGCTAACTGCTTGACTAAGACCATCTAATTCACTGTACTTAAATCTAGGTCTCCAGAAGCAAAAGGCAAACTAACCAACCAAAGAGGATAAACTGACAAAGGTCATGAGCATGAGCTATTAAGGAAAATAAAAACCCTACAGTTCAAGACTGTAAATGGCTCACTCTATAGGGCTATGGGCCCCACCTTCCTGGGTCCACATCATGAGGGATAGATTCGGGAATAGCATGGTCTTCTACCTCAGATGTTTATTCTCGCCTATCATGTTTTGATGGAACACAGTTTTCAATGGGAGCTCGAGTTAGTGGATGAATCACAATCCTGAAATCATTTGGCTGGTTATGGGGCTCCACTGCTCCTTAACACCACATCCTTACCACATCAGACAAGCTGGTATAAATTCCCAGATTTTAGACCCATATTACCATCTTCTTTTCCATGCAGGTATTTTATGATGCCACAGGAGTGATTGCACCAAAGATCATCACTATGTTAACAAAGTCCCCTGTGCCAATGTTGGGCAGCAGTTCTCTGCACACAGTTCAGTCACTGATGCAAGCAACAACAATTTCAGGTCACTGTCTATAATTAACTCAATTCTATTTTAGAGGATTCCACTAGGACTGTTCTTTAGATTCCAACAATAGTCCCCCAACTCTCTGTAGTTTCAAAGCAAAGTAGAAAGCTTGAGACAGGCCTTCTCAGTGCCACTGGTCCCTTTAAAGCTTTTCAAGCCCACTCCAGGCCAGAATAAAATCTCCAGTCCATGTAAGGGTAAATTCATAACTCAAAACACAAAGTCAAAGAAAAAACATTGTCCCTCTTGCTATTTCTGGACTCATCTGTCCCTGCACCAGGCTTCTCATGAGTCTGGTCAGGTCAGTTCAGGCCCTGAGCAGTCAGATCCAACTTTTGCCCAACTGTTTGGAGAGCCTTTAGGTCCAAAGCTGGATGGCTTCTTCACTATGGAATGGTGGCCCTCCAGCCACCTTTGCTCTGGAGGCTTTTCCCTGCCTGCCCTCTGGAGGACGTCTACTTCTGGCTTCTGCAGAACCTGGAAGTGCTTTCTGTGGTCTGCCCATCAGCATCCTCCTCACACTGCTCCTCTTCAGGGTCAGAAGTAGCCAAGTCAGAGCTCCTTCCTCCAATCCAGAGGGAGAGCCAGCTTCGAAAATGCCACCACTCTGGTGTGGCATGGCTCATTGTCCCCCCAGACCACCAGGGTAAGTTGCTGCTCTTCTGCTGTTTCTGGCATGTCATGCTGACTTCCTATGGCTCCTTCACAGAGACAGGTAATGGTATAAAACAAATGAAGAACAAATATACCATAGGAGTAGGTAAGGTCTGCATAATATGGATCTCTTCTCTTCATGTAACAAGCTCATAACTGGTAGGGTATTAAGAAGTAACCAGCACAGCTTTGTCAAGGGTAGATCATGCATGACACACCTCGTGTCCTTCTATGACCAGGTAACTAACCAGCTGGATAACGGACATGAGGTTGATATAATTTATTTAGGCTTCAGTAAAGGCACCCAAGGAAGAAGCAGCCCAGGGAAGGACCTCCACGGCAGAGTGGCAGACGGTCACAGCCAGGACCGGAGCGGCTCGCAGCGAGCAGGTACAAGCTTCTCCAGTCCGACTGGAGAACAGGTACGAGGCCTTGGCGACTCTGCAGGAGATGGAAAGGGAGGAGGAAACCCTTGGGCAGGAAGAAATGCCACATTCTTCACATTCCAAACAGATCAAGAGATCTGAGAGGACCCAGAAGAGGAGGAGACGCGTGCTCGTCATAGGCGATTCCATCCTGAGAGGTATGGAAGGGCCCATTTGTCGCCAGGACCCTTCAGCACGAGAGGTCTACTGCCTGCCTGGAGCTAAGATTCAGGATGTGACGGAGGTAATCCAGGCCAGGATCAAGCCCACCGATTACTACCCCATGGTCCTTGTCCATGTGGGTACTAATGATGCGGCCAGGAGAACCCCCGATCACCTGATGGCGGACTACCAGGCTCTCGGCAGCGTGCTGAGGGAATTTGGTGCACAGGTGGTATTCTCTTCCATCCTACCAGTGAACGGACGTGGAAGACGGCATGAGAACTGCATCCGAGAGACCAACTGGCGGCTTCGGCAGTGGTGTCTCGAGGCAGGCTTCGGCTTCCTGGACAATGACCCACACATTACAACGAGGGACATGCTCAGCTGGGATGGGCTTCACCTGTCCCCCAAAGGTAAGCGTGTGTTTTCTTCCAGGTTGGCGGATCTCCTCCGGCGGGCTTTAAACTAGGCTCGTCGGGGGGAGGGGAAGATGAGGGTGGGGGAGGCTGTGGACCACCAAACCAGGTGGCACCCACAAGGACAGCCCAGCCTGAAGAAAGAGAGCTTTGGGAACGTGAAAGGCAGGGGGTGGACAGTAATACGGCACAGGTAAGGAACAGGAAGGTTAGGGACAAAAAGCCCTTTAGGACTTGGAGCGAGGGGGTAGCAAAAGCACCAGTCACAGGGCTCAAGTGCCTATATACTAATGCTAGGAGCATGGGGAACAAGCAGGATGAACTAGCGCTCCTGGTTGCACTAAACGACTACGACTTAGTGGGGCTGACGGAAACCTGGTGGGATCCATCCCACGACTGGGCGGTACATATTGAGGGCTATAGATTGTACAGAAAGGACAGAGTGGGGAAAAGGGGGGGAGGGGTTGCGCTCTATGTTAAGGAGCAATATACATCAACCCTCATCAAGACAGAATCAAAGGATGAGGAAGTAGAAGGACTGTGGGTTAGGCTACATGGGGGGCAAGGAGAAAAGGATTTGGTGGTAGGGGTCTGCTACAGACCCCCACATCAAGGGGAAGAAATAGATTTGGGGCTCCTGAGGCAACTCTCAGAGACCATAAAAGCTAAAGAGGCGGTGGTCATGGGGGACCTAAACTACCCGGACATCTGCTGGGAGACACAGACAGCAAAGTCCCACCGCTCACGCAGGTTTCTAACCTGTGTACAGGACCTCCACCTGACGCAGGAGGTACATGGTCCCACTAGGGGGAATGCCTTACTGGATCTGGTATTGGCAACGGGGGATGACATAGTAGGGGACCTACAGATCGGTAGCCATCTGGGGGACAGTGATCACCTAAAAGTACAATTCAACATAAGGCGTCGAGTGGGTAAGGTAACCAGTAGGGTGAACGTGCTGGACTTTAGGAAAGCTGATTTCAGCAAACTCAGGCGATTAGTGAAGGATGCACTGCAGAGTAGTAGTTTTGAAACGATGGGAGCCCAAGAAGGGTGGCTGTGCCTTAAGGAAGCTATCCTTCTCGCACAAAGCGAGACGATCCCCGTGCGAGGTGAAAGAGGGAAAGGGGCCAGGAGGCTTCCCTGGCTGACCAGAGAAATCCTGGGGAGACTAAGGGCCAAAAGGGGAGCACATAAAAAGTGGAAACAGGGAGAGATCACCAAAGAGGAATATACCTCTTCTGCTCGTGCTTGTAGGGAGGCAGTTAGACAGGCCAAAGCTACCATGGAGCTGAGGATGGCAACCCAAGTAAAAGACAATAAGAAATTGTTTTTTAGATATATAGGGAGTAAAAGGAAGGCCCAGGGAGGAATAGGACCCCTGCTAAATGGGCAAAAACAATTGGTGACGGACAGAGGGGACAAGGCTGAACTCCTCAACGAGTTCTTCGCCTCAGTGTTCCTAAGCGAGAGGCAGGACAAGTCTCTCACTGGGAGTGTAGGGAGGCAGCAGCAAGGCACCAGACTTCCATGCGTGGACCCTGAGGTGGTGCAGGGTCACTTGGAGGAACTGGATGCCTTTAAGTCGGCAGGCCCGGATGAGCTCTATCCGAGGGTACTGAAGGCACTGGCCGACATCATTGCAGAGCCACTGGCGGCAATATTTCAACGCTCGTGGCGCACGGGTCAAGTCCCGGAGGACTGGAAAAGGGCCAATGTGGTTCCCATTTTCAAGAAGGGGAGGAAGGAGGACCCGGGTAACTATAGGCCAGTCAGTCTCACCTCCATCCTTGGCAAAATCTTTGAGAAAATCATCAAGGCTCACATTTGTGAGAGCCTGGCAGGACAAATTATGCTGAGGGGAAACCAGCACGGGTTCGTGGCAGGTAGATCGTGCCTGACCAATCTAGTCTCTTTTTATGACCAGGTCACAAAACGCCTCGACGCAGGAGGAGGGGTGGATGTCGTATACTTGGACTTCAGGAAGGCCTTTGACACGGTATCCCACCCCATACTGGTGAACAAGTTAAGGGGCTGTGACTTGGATGACTGCACAGTCCGGTGGGTGGAGAATTGGCTGGAGGGTCGCACCCAGAGAGTTGTGGTGGATGGGTCGGTTTCGACCTGGAAGAGTGTGGGCAGTAGGGTCCCGCAGGGCTCGGTGCTTGGACCGATACTCTTTAATGTCTTCATCAGCGACTTGGACGAGGGGGTGAAATGTACTCTGTCCAAGTTTGCAGATGACACTAAGCTATGGGGCGAAGTGGACACGCCGGAGGGCAGGGAACAGCTGCAAGCAGACCTGGACAGGTTAGACAAGTGGGCAGAAAACAACAGAATGCAGTTCAACAAGGAGAAATGCAAAGTGCTGCATCTAGGGAGGAAAAATGTCCAGCACACCTACAGCCTAGGAAATGACCTGCTGGGTGGCACGGAAGTGGAAAGGGATCTTGGAGTCCTAGTAGACTCCAAGATGAACATGAGTCGGCAGTGTGATGAAACCATCAGAAAAGCCAATGGCACTTTATCGTGCATCAGCAGATGCATGACAAATAAGTCCAAGGAGGTGATACTTCCCCTCTATCGGGCGCTGGTCAGACCGCAGCTGGAGTACTGCGTGCAATTCTGGGCGCCGCACTTCAAGAAAGATGCGGATAACCTGGAGAGGGTCCAGAGAAGGGCCACTCGTATGGTTAAGGGCCTGCAGGCCAAGCCCTATGAGGAGAGAGTAGAGAAACTGGACCTTTTCAGCCTCCGCAAGAGAAGGTTGAGAGGCGACCTGGTGGCTGCCTATAAGTTCGTCAGGGGGGCACAGAAGGGAATTGGTGAGTATTTATTCACCAAGGCGCCCCCGGGGGTTACAAGAAATAATGGCCACAAGCTGGAGGAGAGCAGATTTAGATTAGATATTAGGAGGAACTTCTTCACAGTTCGAGTGGCCAAGGTCTGGAACGGGCTCCCAAGGGAGGTGGTGCTCTCCCCTACCCTGGGGGTATTCAAGAGAAGGTTGGATGTGTATCTAGCTGGGGTAATGTAGGCCCAGCACTCTTTCCTGCTTATGCAGGGGGTCGGACTCGATGATCTATTGAGGTCCCTTCCGACCCTAGCATCTATGAATCTATGAATCTATGAAAGCCTTTGATTCTGCTTCCCACAAGATTCTCTCAACTAAATTGAAACGTACTAGCCTGGACCAGTCTACAGTGAGGTGTGTGGACATCTGACTTAGAGGCTGATCCCAGAGAGTTGTAATTGATGGGAAGGCCTTGTTCTGGATGGCTGTCTCCAGTGGTGTCCCCCAGGGATTGGTGCTTGGACCTGTATCCTTTAACATATTTATTAATGACTTGGAGGAGTGGGTGGAAAGCTCAGTGATTAAGTTTGCAGATGATACCAAGCTGTGAGGAAACACAGGCACATCAGAGGATAGGGTAAGGATCCAGGATGACCTTGACAGGTTGGTTTTATGGGCAGAATGGAATCAGATGAGGTTTAACAGGGAGAAATGCAGGGTTCTTCGTCTGGGTAAGAAGAACCTTCACCATAACTCCATGATGGGTGGTGGTTCACTGGCTGGCACAGCATTTGAATAGGACCTGGCGGTCACAATCAGAGGTGCTTTCCCCCTCTATTCAGCATTGGTGAGGCCACAGCTGGAGTATTGGGTCCAGTTCTGAGCACTGCACTTTAGGAAGGGTGTGGCTAAGCTCAAGAGGGTACAAAAAAGGGCCACCCATATGATTAGGGGCCTGAAGGTTGGGCCTTATGAGGACAGACTCAGTAAGAGAAGACTGAAAGGTGACTTGATAGTCACCTACCAGTATGTCAGGGATGAGCACCAAGATCTAGGGGAGTAACTCTTCAGGAAGGTAGGGGAGTAACTCTTCAAGAGAGGATGAGGACCAATGGACACGAGATAAGGAGGAAAAATTTGGGCTGGACATAAGAAAAAACTTCTTTTCCATAAGGGAAAGAACACACTCCCAGCAGAAGTGGTGTAGTCACCATCCTTAGAGGGGTTTAAGAAGAGGCTGGATAAGCACCTTGTTGACCTCATTTGAGCCCAATAACCTCTTGCCCCTGGCAGGGGACTGGACTTAATGATCTTGCAGGTCCCTTCTGGTCCTTCTATGATTCTATGTTATGTCTAAAGATAAAAAGGCATCGAGTAGGTTTCTTTACTATTTTTATCTGAAAGGATCTGGGCTTTCCCTACTCATGTTAAAGGTAGTCTAAGTAGAAGCTATTTTGCTCCTGATAGGAAATATTAATCAGCTGGACTGAGCACTATACTTTTTTTGCTTTATTACTTTGCTTCTCTCTGAGACATGGTATTTAATCAATATAGCTTCCCTTCTTTTAGTAGCATTTGCTAATGGAAGACAAATTATTGTACAATGGTAGTGTTCAGGTATTACTGTTGAATTTTGCTTTCAGAAAAGGGTAAAAAGGAGAACCTGGGGAACTACAGACCAGTTAGTTTCACCTTGCTTCTGGGAAATTACTGGAGCATATTATGAGTAAGCCCATTTGCAAGCATCTGGAGAAGAAAAGGCTAGTCATAAGCAATCATGGATTTACTAAGAACAAACTTTGCCAGACAAACTTGATTGTCTTGGGGCATGTGTAGATGAAACAGGGGCCCTAAATTAAAGTGGTGGGTTTTAAAAAACACTGCTTCAATTTAGGGCTGATTAAATCCCCGTGTCGTGCATACACCCTGCTAATTTATCTGCCTCTCTGGTGGGCGGGGGAGGGCAAGCTGCTGGCAGGCAGAGCAGTCCCTGGGCTGTGGTGTGGGACTGGTGCTTCCCTCCACAGCAGCTGCCCCACCCCCCATGTGGCACCCACCTACAGGTACCCAGCTCAGGTAGTCCCGGGGGGCACCACAGCTGTGGAGGGAAGCACCGGGCCCCCATGCTGCTCAGGCAGGCAGGCAGGCAGACTCCTGGGGAGGAAAAAAAAGATCAGAATTGCTGCTTTTCTTGAGCAGTGCTGCTTTCCTGGGCTGCTGCCAGGCTGTCTGCAAGGTTTCCTGCAGAGCCGTGGAGCTGCATGGATCCCAGCACTTTGCTATGCAGCTATAGGGGCAGCAAACTAAAACTTCCTCTGAGGAAGTTTTGACCTGTGACCCAAGTCATTTAAGGTGCATTATGCTGCTGATTTTCCTACAGCGGCTGGAAGTAATGCACAATATGCCGCTGAGGCCTGCAAACACCAGCACCATTAAAGCGGTGCAAAAGCATTTAGCCCACTTTAAAGTGTCATGCAAACATGCCTCTCATTTAGTCTACACACAGCCCTAGACAAAATAACTAGTTAGGTGAATGAAGAGAATGCTGATATGAAGTAACTTCAGCAAGGCTTTTGACAAAGTGCCACATGACCTCATAAACAATCTGGAGAAATGAGGTCTAAACAAAACTACTGTAAGGTTGATAGACAACTGGATTGATAGCCAAAGCAGAGGATAGTTATATAGAGATCCATTTCAGAATGGCAGGAGGTTTCAAGCAGCGGCTCACAGGAGTCACAGCCCAGTATTCATTAATGATCTGGATGCTGGATTAGAGAGCTATTTGTACAAATTTGCAGGCAGAGTGAAACTAGGAAAGATTAGAAAGATGTTGGAGGACAGGGCTGAAATTCAAAAAGGTCTCAACAGACTAGAAAGCTGGGCTGAAATAAACAGGCTGAAATTCAACACTGACAAATTCAAGGTGCTCCACCTTGGACAGAATAGTCCAAAATACAAATATAAAACACGTGATACCTGGTTCAATGGCAGCACTACAGAGAAGGATCTATGAGTCCCAGAAGATCACAAACTTAATGCGAGTCTGTAGCGTTCTGTAGCTGCACTGAAGGTGAATATGTTTTTGGGCTGCATAGAAGCAATAGGTGCAAGACATTGGAAGTGATAATGCCTCTTTATGCACCACTACATAGGTCTCATCTAGAGTATTATGTACAGTTTGGGGCTTTAAATGTTAATAAATACAACTGAGAGAAGGCACAGAGCTGGGTGACAAAAAAGATAAAGGGCTTGGAAAACAAGTCATCTGAGGAGAGGTTGAAGGAAATGCGCCTTCAGCTTGATGCTTAAAAAGGAACATGGTAGCAGTCTCCCAATATCTGCGGAGCTATCTTAAAGAAGAGGGAAATGCCTTTTCTCCTACTGTAAAGAATGGGACAGGGACCAGTGGCTTGAAGTTGAAGAAAAGTAGGTTTAGATTATCTATTAGGAAAACACTTCTTCACTGTTAGAACAATGGACTGCCAAGGGAAGTTGGGAATCTTCACCACTGGACATGCTCAAAAAGTGTCCAGACACGCATTGGTCAGGGAGGAAGTAGGAGCTATATCTATATTCTACTGTGGATAGTCCCTATGATTTTCGACTTTGCTGATTGCCACATGGGGTCAGGAACTAATCCCTACTCCCACCCCCGGATGTTACATATGTCAGCTTTGTGGTTTTTTTCACCTTCCTCATAAGTATTGGGTGTTGGCTGCAGCCAAAGTTGGAGATTTTAACTGAAGTTTGCTAGCCTTTAAACCGGAAGTTCCTGTGTAGAGGGTGTTTGTCCTTCTGGCCATGCTCAGACTGATTGCCATATTTGGGATCAAGATGAAATTTTACCCCCCAGTAAGATTGGTACAGATGGGGAGGGGAGGGGGTTCCTTCCTCTGTAGTGGGGGACATGGCCCTCTTCTTTGAATCTCTTGAGCATACCCTCATAGCAGCAGGACATTTGCCACCATTATCTTCCTGCTTTATCTGTGGCAGGTTAGAGTGTTATGTCTTGTAGACCGTGCAGTTTGTCTAATAGGTTAGACAATGGATTTGTATAGGATGGTTTGGATAGGGATGATCCTGCCTTAGGCAGGGGTTGGACTGGATGGCTTCTGGATGCCCCTTCCAGCCTAACTTATCTATGGTTATATGATTCTATGAATGCATTTTTTACAATGTACTGTCTGTTATATATTTCTTCCACTCTATTTTTAACCCGAGAGGGAGTCAATTCTGCAGTGTGCAGAGTGTCTGTCTGAGAGTGCTGGATACCCTCTCACTAAACCAGCATGAGCAAATGGTGTTCAGAACCTCTGCAAGATTTAGCTCATCATTACTACCTCAATCCATATTACATACAGTAGCTATTACACTATTCCTCAGTGGGAGGAAGGTATTAAACAGTATGTGCCAACAGCCTATGAATTTAATAAAGGTAAAACAGTTAAAATTAAAAAGGCCCTTACAAAACTTAGTCTGTGTCAGACAGAAGAGAAAAGGGGAGATTTCTGGTATTGGAGCATCTGAAAAATGAAGAGCTAAAGACCTGAACTTAAGCCTTGAACTTTTAATTTTTCTTTGGTGGACAAAGTACAGTAGATTAAAGCAATACCTTTTATTGGACCAACAAAGAGCAGTCAGGCTTTGAGACCAGAAAGGTTGCATCTTCAGTTTCACTTTATTGATCTTACCCACTGCACTTTACAGGCCAAATCAGCTACAAATATTTTCTGTATGCCACAGATGATAGCTTCTTCCTTTGTTATTTTAGATTTATATGTTTCTATTTGTGATCAATGGTGAAGAGATGCTTTGAAAGGACAACTGGACTAAAATGGGTAATGTTGAAAGGAATATTTCCTTTACAATTTTTTAAAAATGTACTTGGAGATGTATATATTATATTGTACATTTTAAATAAGTGTACAAGCCACTCCAAACTGAATATCCCAAAACTCCCAGGTGTTATTTTAGTTTGTTTCTTGAAAAATACAGTCTCATAAGAGCACCTTAAAGTGAAAACTGCCCCCCTCTAAAGCACAAAACTTTAAAGCATTGAAAAGCAACCCATTCCTCTCATCCCCAACATAGGCTCCCTTTCTTTTAACTCTTTCCCTGCATGAAGGACTGCAAGTACTGCTTGTCCTTGACAGTCCATACTGTACCTTAAGATTGCCTTAGAAAGAGAAGGGAATCTAATTCTGTGCAGCAGAAGGGAAGATGTATATAGGCCAAATTGCAAAAAAGTTCTATTCCCCTTTAGGTTGCAAAACAGTATCAAAATGTCCAGGATTGCTTATCCCAGTGAGAGCTTTGGGAAATTGAGGTTTTGAAGATCTGACGCTTGTTTCACTGCCTAACTAAGGACATGCTGGATTCTTTTGAAAGTTTGACTCAAGTTATATGTGCTGTGTGAGAACTTCATCTGACCGGAAGCATGATATCCAGACCATTGACAGGAAGAGGAAGGGCAGAGGGAACTTCTGGCAGCACTAACCATTCCAGAATATGTGAAATCATAATAAATTTCTGAATATCTGCTTCTTAACAGATTAAGTAGCATAGCTGAATACTGATCACATCATACATGTTGCACTCTGTTCAGCCTTTTCTTTTTTCCGTTGTTTTTTTTTAGTTTGGTTTTCATTCATATCTTTGTCCACTGATTCCTAGAATTACATAAAAGTATCCCACATCAAAGTGAATATTTTTGAAAGTTCAGTTAATATATAGCACTAGTAACAATATTTTAAAAAAATGAATAGCATTTCCACTTTCCTATTAATACTTTAATTCGGCATTCCTTCTTAATAATTACTTTTTTTTTTTAAACTGCTGATAGAAAGTAAAATGGAGATTACCTTCATATTGGGTAGAATTAAGCCTTTTTTTTTCTTGGCACCTGAGTCATAGTTGCATTTCTGATTCAGTTTAATTAAATATACAAACTAACAGTTATAGGCTTGATTCTGGCATCTTGGTCACATGATTATTTCTTCTCTAGGACTACCTGTAGGGGTAGGTATTATCCAGTGTCAGTAAGAGTATTAAAATTAGGTCCTACATTGTATAATTTTTGTATACAATATACTTTTCATTTTGGTTCCTAAACTTCCCCAGTGGTAAACAGAATTTTAACTAGTGATCATATATTGACTTCAATTGGAGCAGTATGGCTAAAGTCTGCATTGTTTTGGAGCATGGGAGTAAAATGCATTTTGTATATAGAATAGGAGTTTCTCTGTTAAGTGTCAAGTGCCTCATGACTATGCAGCTACATTTGGGACAAAAAGAATCCAATTACAGTGTTTCTAAAAATCAGAAATTATGCACTCAGAATAATAAATATAAATTTTAGCATTGCTTTATTTTAATGGCACATGAATTAAAACTGCATTACAATGAAATTGCTGCAGAACATCCACATTAATATCAAATGAATTCATTATGACCAGCACAGTTACAATGAATACTAAATGAATTAATAATAATGAACCACTTAAAGTGTTACCTAATTGTTTTATTTCATTTTTATGTATATTTTTGTCCAAAATTAACTGTTAGGTTAATAGAGAATGACATTTAGTAATTCATTTCCCTACTGACTATTTGTAAAGTATGTCTTCACACCCTATTGTGTGAAGTCTGTGTATATTCAGGATTGCCCAGATGCCCTCAAGTGAACCCACCTATTACCCCAGGTATTTTGAATCACGCTGATGCAAAATGGCCAGGCAAAATGCATTTAAAAAGATTTAACAATTCTTTATGTGTGGTGATAACAATAGCATTTTCTGCAGAGATGACACATCTTTCGTCCAAGAATACAAGGCTCTTTATACAGAAGGCAATTAGCTATGTATTTAACAATATTAAGAAACTGAGGCATTGAGGTACTTGATGAGTTACCTTTGATAACACAGCAATTTAACAGCAGAAACATGATCCAATACCTACTCCATTTCTTAACCATTACATTGTGTTTCAGTCATGATGAGTGACATATTTCATTACACAGAATCATGCCATATTTATTTTAAGGAACCTGTCAGCACATGTGATTAAAATCTTCCATACAAAATTACATGACCATACAATATAGATTTTAAAACATATCAGAAATGATAGATTTGAAGAAATCTTACCTGTTGCTCACATGAGCCTAATGCTAGAACTTGTTTCTATGTGCCATTGTTATAACTATATTAATACTAGATATGTACTAGAAAAAAATATAGGGTTCATCCCCTGAACCAGTCACTTAACAGTGGTCGAGAACTTCTTTCCCCTAATTAGTGGATAAATCTACCTTCATTGATAATACCACAGACAATTAATCTGTTTCCTGAAACACTTACGAAGCAGTCTGTTACAAAGACTAAGAAATAGTGAGGGGGAAGAAAACATCTGCCCAAGAACTTCACCTTCATCCTATCATTAGTCTTTGGTGCGTTAATTACAAAGAACCATATTAGATTTTCATCATACATTAGGAATTTCAGGTCCTCATCACTTCACAGGATTTGGCTAATTTTACACAATGTAATTATTTGCTATATACCATTATGAAATGCCTTGCCATAGTCAGCCTCTCCCATAACCCTTCCACACCTTCTCATTGATTTCTCTTACATCAAGCAGAACCATTTTGGGATATATTTAATTAAAGAAAGTGTTGTTCAGATGTAAGGGTTCCCTCTCTTCTCATGGAAGCTTGAGAATATTTTTGGTTCAGTCTTTGCCTCAATTCTTCTTTCTACCCCATACCTTGTGTCCTTTCCAAATACGTGTGGCACCCATGACAGCCTCTTGTATTCATCTCAAACTGTAAAATACTAGACATGCTCAGACAAGTAACTGTACAAAACTATAAGGATAATTCTTATTTTATCCTTCAGGTTTCCATTAGTAAAACTGTAATAATCCCTGCTATACCATTCTAGATTGTGGTACATTAAAGGAAAACAGAAGCTCCAGCTCTTATAGCACACAAACTGGGCATGAGCCCAAGTTTGTCCATGGCTAAGAACAATAATGTCTGCTGAAATAATAGTTTTCCCTTTTCACCCACCTCAAAGTGGTGAAACATTATTAAGGGTAAGGAAAGAAGAGTTGGCCATACAAAAAGTATATTTCCTAATGCTTTAAGCCACTTCATTATACTTGCAAATGAAACCTCCAATGTATCTTTTCAGCATGGTGGCAAGTTTAAAACATAATATTTTAGGTACAGAGTATGAACACCTAATAATTTCAAAGGAAGCAGTTGGCCAAGAGAACTCTTTTAGTAGTTTGAAAAATTAGGAAACACAAGGCACTGGGAAAAAATTAGTAAATAGACATATTATTTTAACCTCAGAAAGGTTCCCTTCATCTCTACCTGTTCACCAAGGTCAACATTAAAACAAACAAACACCACAAAAAAAAATGGAGTCAAAAGGTAGTCTCCTGAATCCATAGTTGCACATTTGTCTGTTGAGCACTTAACATATTCCTATCGACTTTAATATTGATTTGGGGGTAAACACTTTCAAAAATGCCCCAGAGTCCTAAAAGTATGTATGTCTCCTTGACATTTAGCCTTACTTTGGCTTTTTTTCATGTTATCCTAGTGCCCTAATTTTTTAGCAGAGGCTTCCATTTTTTAAAATATTCACCCAAATATGTATTACTGAACTGTGTATGAGATTATTTCACTGTTGGCAGTTGTTATTCAGTTGTGATCTATGTCTAAATAAGGAGTGATCATATGGGCTCATGACTAGAGGAAGGTGGTTTCAAAAACTAAATTCTTAAAGTGGTGAAGGAGAGCCATGTGCAGCTATCAAATGCTTATTCTGAGGAAATGTACTGAAAACAAGTGAGGTGCTTTCAGACTGGAGACCACCAGCCTTTCTTACCCCAGCTCAGGTATTAGTCAGAAGCCTAGCTGCAGCCCTTCTGTTCAGAAGCTCTTCTCTCCATGGCTCTCAGGGCTCAACTGCCTGCCCAGGTTAGACCCTGGGTTTATATCCTGCAACTCCAGCCCCTTCTGAGTCATGTGGCTCCCTCGATTGCCTCTGTCACCCCTGCAGCCTGCTTCTGCAGCCTACCTTCTCCTAAAATAGGAGCAACAAGTTTCCTGCTACACATACCATCTACCCACTAATAAAACATCCACCTCATTTTTGGAAGGCAGAATGTAGGAAAAAGATGTTTTCAGGATCATGGCTGATGGCGTGACACAGAATAAGTCTGGCTAAAAAGACAGTGCCCAAAAAGTGTGGCACCCAGAGATGCAGAACTCAGGGAAGTTCAGGTACCAGGCTAACTCTCCGGCACCCAGAGAGATAGTCTTGGTGAGGCAGTAGAAACTTCCGACTGTGCCAGGACAGCAACAAGATTAGGCCTCAGACCCTTGAAACAGCACTAGCAAGACTCTTACTTCTTGACTGTTAATCACTCTTTATATGGTTTTTGTAAATAATAAAGTGATATTTCCACACCACAAGCCTGTACACAACAGCTCATTTACCACCAGTTTGCTCAGTGGTTCTTAAGCCAGAAGCTACTGTATCACCAGCAGCTGGGAGAGGGTTAACACTGGACTCCATCTCTATTGTTTGCTGTCCAGGGAAGAAGCAGAAGCTGCCTCGGTGACCATAAGTCTGCTTGCCATGTCCCACCCTACTTCTATTTCAGCAAAGAAAAATCAGCTTCCCTGCTTAAGATATGCATTCAATTTTGAAGGGCTGATTTTGGGGGAAAGGGAAGCTAGTAAATATGATCTTCTTTAGCAACCCCTTGCAATCGAGGATGGTTGTTTTCCATGATTGCCTTATCTGTGCGTCCAAAGATCTATCACAATGCTGAACCAGGATCAGCAGACTCTGTTGCAACTCAGGCATGTGTTTCCATGTGGGGTGGACAACTACAGATTCTTGATTTGGTCCATGGCATGTTGTTTCTGCCACTCCTGCTTTTTCATCTCCTGTTGTCATTGTAAGATTTCAAAGTACTGAGATTTTTGCAGCAGCCTCTTCCTCCATTTGGGATTATCCTAGGTGATAGTCTCTGAGTTGACGTTGATGCTGCATTTTTTAAGCTGGCCTTAAGGACAAGCTTGCAGCACTTTCTCTTCCCTCCTCTTTAGTGTGTATCTTGACTGAGCTGGGAGAATAAAACTGGACCAATCACCAACTCACCTACTTGGTTATGTCACTCAAACTGGCTCCCAAACCAGGGCTGCAGCAGAAGCAATGCTGATGGAAGATCAACATTGAAGGACTCACAGACCCTATCAAGCAAGACCTCTTTCACCAGTACCTCAATGACAAACTGACGAATTCCAATCAATAACAATGGGAGAATGTTGGCAGTGCTTGGCATGCCTTCAAGTCCACCATCAGCAGTGCTTAAGAAGAGACACTTGAATTGTCAATCAGGAAACATCAAGATTGGTTTGATGAGAATGCCCAGGAAATCCAAGAGCTGATCACCTGCAAGTTCAGGGTTTGTTGTGCTTGGCAGAATTACATCAACTCCAAGGAAAAGAAAAGAAATTGAATCTCCAATAAATCAAGGCAGAGGTCCAAAGAAGGACTTGTGATATGAAGAGCAAATGGTAGGAAGATAAGGCAAATATAGTATATAATATTTAAATTAGTATAGTGCCAGAAGGCCCCAACTGGGACTGGGCCCAAGGTAGGTGGAATGTTAGTAAATGGCAATCTGTCCACTGCTAGAAACAAAAGGCATAACTAACAATTAACAAAAGCTTGGGTATGGATGGGGAGGTCATGACTATGAAGAAGGAGTAAAGCTCTCTACATCTCTTCCCCAACGGTGTGGTTCCTTATAAGTATCATAGCAAAGGTGGATCTTATGGAGAGATTTGAAGGTGGTCTTTTTGTGTTTCTTAAAATGGAAAGGAGACAGACGATGCCAGTGACAGACACAGAGAAGTATAGATGTTTCCTGAGTAGGAGTAGCAGTAAGAGATGCTGTAGCAGATAAAGTCAGCAAAAGAGATCTCTCTCCTTTTTCCAGTTAGATTTTTGTAGAACTGAGCAGTATCTATTACAGATTTTGCAAAAATTCCCTGTAGATTTCTATTTTCCCTGAGGGGTCCTTTAATGCTACAATTGTTTTGCAATATAAAACCTATAATTAGCTATTTGGGTTTTGCCTAAACTTGGGGGTACTTGACTTTAATTACCAATCAAATGTAACATGCATCTGCATTCATGCAATCATCAGTACTAACTCACACATGCAAGCCTTCTTTCAGTAGAAAACAATAGGGCATTTAATTTTTTTGTTCACAGTCAGTTGGAAACCAAAAATAACTGATGCTTCAGAGAAAGTTTGAATGACTGCAGCATGCTGCTTTTTTCAGCTTACCATAGTTAAAATGGCTTGCAATGCAAGGCTGCCACACCTAAAAAGAATGGGAAAGATGGTGCATTTATATATAGCTTAAGTAGTAGTCTTGTACAAAGGAGGATAAAGCAGGTTCCATGTTGGTGGGATAGAAATTACTTACGAAAACTAGCAATTTGAGGTTTTTAGCATGGCAAAGTTGCAAAGTGCAGTAGTAGTGGTGCTGACTTTTCTGCATCTGTTTCCCAAATTCTCTGCCTGGCTAAAGTCTGACAGAAAAAAAAGGTTGGTAAGTATTTGCCAGAGACACAAACCCCTAATTTTTAAAAAAAATTTCTGCTCTTCTTCTGCTATTAATTCATTTCTTTCCCTTTCCTTTCCTCCTACATCAGGGTAGAATTACTAGGAAAAAAGGAGACAAAATAAACCCAAGAAGCTATCATTAAATTTGCTGCTAATCACCTTGCACATTGCATTTTCCCCCACTCTCTTCACTTCTAAAATTTATTCAGACAGAATTTTATTTTGGGACAGAAATATCTTTTATTCTGTATTTGTATAGGATCCTCCCACATTTCCTTCTGGTCCTGATTTGAGGAACTTTGAGTACAAATACAAAAACTGTATACAACTCCTCTGTACCAGGGCGGGGGGTCAGACTCAATGATCTACTAAGGTCCCTTCTGACCCAAACATCTATGAATCTGCATAGTTGCTTTTTTTACACGCTGTAGACTGGAAAACAGCACAACCAGTGACTGCCTTTGGTCCAGTTCACTGAGAAAGATGCATAGGCTTTTTCCCCTCATTTTGCACCCCTAAAGCTGAAACAACCATTACAGATGTGCACTGTGAATGCTCTCTGTTTATATTTTATCCCCCCTACAGAACAAGTTGTAGGCATTTCCTCACTTTTCTACCCCTAAAAAGGCAGAAGGAGCAGGAAGCTGTGAGGAGCAGTACCCTTATGTGTCCTAGACCTCTGACAGATGTTACATTTGTTGCATGTTACATGCAAATATGCCAGGACAAATCATAACACAGTAGACATTTAACTAGTTTAGCCCTGGATAAAAATGGAGGATCAGCCACAAAGAAGTTGCTTATTGAACAGTACCTTCTTTGTGGTGTGGAAGTATCACATGATAATTGTAATGGCAGGTTGGCATGTTAGGATTTGTAAATGCAATATTCATGTACAACATGTCACAACTGTAATATCTTCCGAGGACACTATAGAGCAAATTAAATTCCTTTGTTAGCCAGGATCTCCAAAATGGCTCTAGAGCTACTCCCATGGGGTATATAGTTCTGCAATATTAGCTATGCCCAATGGCATAATTTGGTGGGTTTTGGCATATGTGGAAGAATAAAGCCTTAAGCTCTGGCTATTTTGCAAATATTTCTGGCAGAAGAATTTGTACCCATTATCAAGGCTAACATATAAAGACACAGAGAAATCAAACAGTACAGAAATTACTCTTACCTAATACGTTGTTATCTGTATAAGCTTATTCTGCCCATACAGCCACCAACATCAGGAATGCCTCTTACTAGTATGCTACATTTTCTGTATGAATTAAAATCAAATCTACAGTCTTTTTGAATTGTAATGAAATCATGCATTTTTGTCATGCATATGCTTATGCCTTTATTTTGAACAGGGCTAGAGGCATCAGGTTTTAATTGGAGTTATTTTTAGTACGTTCTCATCAGTGGACAAAAATTGTTCCAGTGATCATCTCTGTTTGTTTGCACCACAGAAGCTGGAAAAGTTTTCTCCCTTATCCATTTTGGTTTGCATTACTGCATGTTCTCAATAATCTTCATACATGAATAAAATATTAGGTTAGAAAAGTAATTAATATAAAAGGATGCAATGGAATAAAAAGCTGGTTAATATATCCAGCAATTCATATATCAATGCCAGTTATCATATTTCATTGAAAGACACTAAAGATTGAAAATCAAGCGTGCTAATTAATTAGTCTCACTCCCAGTTAACCTGAAGGTTGCATATAAAAAGAAATCAGGTTGACTGAGAGAGCAAGGAGAATGAATAGTTCAGTTACAAGATCAAGAGAGGAAGAAGTCAGAAAGAAAAAGGGGAAAAATGTGACAACCTGTGCAGCTATATAAAAATCCCTCCTTGATTCTATACTTCATTGTTATACTCTCACCCAACCAAGAGTTTTATTCACTTACACATGGTCAGAGAAATGGAGTATATATGGGGGCAGTGAACAGAGTCTGGGTGATTATATTCACCTCCTTCAACATGGAGGCCACACAGTAAGCTTCCAGCACACACTGCTTTTCTGCCAGTTATGACCCTTGCCCCTGTCTGTGAGATGTAATAGTTATCACATCCCCTCTAGGCCACTAGGTCCACATTACCTTCTAGGCCCTATATTTCATTCACTACTTACTACGTCAAAATAAATGTCAATTATAATACAAATAAAAGATATTAGGGAAAGGTCCCTATTTATATTTATATTAAATTAACTTTTACTGGAATAACCAAGGGTGCAGGGATGCTCCACTGATGGAAAGTCTGCCTAAAAAGGGACCACAAAGGCAAGATATTTTTCCATAAGTTGGTCCTATGCTGCTTGTTCCTCCTCCCTGCCACATCTGGTGCTGCCCGTTCCCCTCCCCTTCCCTTTCCTGCTTCTCTCCAAACTCTGCTGCAAAGTAAGAAATGCTATTCTTGAAGAGGCCAATCCACTGCTAATAATCAGTGTCTTAGGGGAATGGCTTTCAAATGTTTTTGGCCATGTACTCATTACCTACAAAATATTGCTGCACAAATCCCCTAAACCCAATGCATCTCTCTGTGTTTGTTCCTTAGAAAAAGTATGGGCATCTGCATCATTGCATGGCACTGCCATTACTCACCACATGTTGACCAATCAAAAGCTCCACTGCCATTATTAAAAGTTAGACATATACCCATTGGCAAAACACCACATGCCCTTAGGGTACACATTACCCCAGTTTGAAAAATACTGCCCTAGAGTAAAACACCTCCACCGAGAGAGAAATCTTCAGGTGTCAGTGAAAAGAGTGATTTGAGTCAACCTTCCTGACATAAGGTCTAGGTCTGTATTTCTTAGAGGATTTTGTTATAGACCAGAATGAAGATGATTTAGGCCTGCTGTCTCCTGTATTGATCTGGACCTTTTCAACACTTTACTAGTGAAAAAAGTCTGTTTCTCAAGCCAAATGTGTTCATGGGAAAGTGTTAGGTGCAGCAAATTTTTGTAAAAAATATTGAGAAAGCAGTATTTAAATTGTTGACTTACCCATCTTGGAAATTTTGCTCCAGAAATATTGGTTTACCAGTTCAAAATCTAAGGTAATTACAGTTTTAAAATTTACTACAGTCAAAATGGCAATAGATGTGTCAAAATTATAAGAATGAGATGTTTGAATGGAGCCAAATAAATTTTCTCTGGTGTATTGCTTCACAAACACATGGAAGATTTCAACTCTTCTTCCTGATTCAAGATCAGAAGGTTTTTTCTACACATTACCTATTGTCTCAGGGTACATCTCTGTTTCTCTAAGACTGTTTCCTGTTTAGCTGTCCACAAAATGCCTGCTCTGTAGACCTATTTAGAGCCATATCTAGTTAATTAACTGTTTCTTCTCTTAATATCAGCAACAGGATTGTTAATTAAGTTCCAATTGCAGAATCATTATTACTAGCTGTGTAACTTAGGAAAATGCAACCTTAATTTCAGATAACAGGCTTTGCAGTACTGGTCATTAGAAAGGTCATTTTTAATAAAAAAAAACTGCATCTGAGCCAATTTGCTTTTGAATTCAGTAAGAAGGAATTAAAGTGGATCTCTCCCAACCCAGTTGTGTAGCATCATTTCTAAGAAATATAAATGTAAATATGTAATTCTTAAAAGTTACTGCAGAAAGGGGAAAGGAGGAGCTATAAAATATTGGTGCTGTCCAAAGGCCTCATTAAAAATCAGAGGCCTGTTTTGCTGGTCATAATGCCAAAGCATTGACAATCATAGTTTTTGTCCCAAAGAGTTTTCAGACTGTTCCTAATCAGATTTTCAGGTCAGAATCCTTCCAAAGCATTTGATTTCATATTTTCTTCTGTTGTAGTTATGAGTTTCTATAGATGAATCTATACCTTGACTGCTGGATTCTTCTAGCCCATGCTGGTACATAAAGACTTAGAGTAGCTAACTGATCAGCTTAATAGTTGTATGGCAGATGATGCTTTTTGTCTTTTTACATTTTATAAAGTACTAGCAAACCTGTGCTTTGCTATGAAAGTTCAATTTGATTGTTTGATTTTGTAGCAGGCTTACCTTTCAGAGTTTGGGTTGAGTCCCAGGCTTGAGATCCTGCTGTTTTGATTGGTGGAGCCCATCCACCAATCAGGAGGCAGCAGGAGAAATTAAGTCACACCCCTTTCCTGAGGGGAGGGGGAGAAGAGCTCCCTCGGACCTGATTGAAGACTGTAAATGGTCAGGTCTGGAAGACTTCAGGGGTGGAGCCCTGGAGTGTATAAAAGGAGCTGCGTGCCCAGCATGAGGGGCAGATGCAGTGAGGCACTCAAGAAGAGTGGAGCCAAGAAAAGCTGGGGAGCTCTTCCTCAATGGGCAATAGGCCCAAGGCTCCTGAAGCTGCCACTGGAGGAGCAGCCTTGGGAGTGGTGCAAGACCACTCAGGCTGCTGACGGCACGCAGGGACAGTATGCAGAGACCCCGCCCTGGGAGCAGTGTGAGACTGCTCGGGTCCATCACGGTGCACGGAGCCCAGGCTTTGAGTGGGAACCGCAAGCGGCAGCTTGAGCCTGCAACCCCAGCAGGGCCTTAGGGGCCGCACTGGGGCATTTCAGGCCCCATCTCCCAGCAAGTGGCCAGGTCCCACAGTGTGCAGGGTGGTGCATGGGCCCAAGCCTTGAGCTCCAGGGAGCATCAGAGGCTGTTTGGGTTAGCCACCCAGTGTGAGAACAGCTGGCCAGAGCCTGAAGGGCCCGACCTGTGCTAAGAGAGCCTTCAGTGCCAAGCCAGGGCACAGGGAAATAGTAGTGCTGCTGTGTGAGGCTCAGCACCCAGGAGCCAGCAGTAGTAGTGCAGCAGCTGAGACGAGCTGAGCCCTCGGTGCCCAGAGTGGGGCACAGGGTAGAGAGGAGCCCAGTGGTACAGGAGAGGCCTGGAGAGGTGCTCCAGCAGAGGAAACCCTATCAAGCTGCGCCCTGACCACCGCCACTGGAGGGAGCGTGAGTCATTGGGCCCTTGGGTCCCACAGGGGAAAGACGTTTGGGGTGGGCAAACCTAGAGAAGGGTCTGGGTGAGCGGCCTCCTGCCTAGTAAAGGCCCTAAGGGGAGGGGCCCCTGGTGCTTCCTGGACACCCCCTAAAGAACCCCATTAGAAGGGGGACTATTCTTTGCCATGGGTCAAGGACTATATTAAGAAATAGATGTTATTAAGATTGTTTATTTTTGCAATTTATATTTTGTAATTGTAATGTTGTATTGTGATATTGTAAATAGTGTTATTTAGGATTTGACCTTGGTTATTGGTTAGTGTTTTCTGTGTAAATATATATATGATATTTAGTTTAATGTTTATGTATATTTTAACTTAATAAATTGTATATAGTTCAGAACTTTGGGCTTGAGCTAACTCTATAGAGGAAAGAGGGATCTACTTGAAATTCTCGCATTCCTCTCACAGCATCCCTTCCTGCCTGCCCATCCTATTCAATTGAGAATAAGGTATACCTTTGGGTGTACCCGGGTTACAATTTTTTATAAACTTTTATCATAATCATCATCTTCACATTATGGTTTATGCATCACTGCAATGTTGAGTCTTGAGTGAAGCATTTACTAAATGGCCCTTCATTGTTATAGCACTATGAATTGCTTGTAGGCCAACAGATCTGGCTTCCAGAATAAGAAATTTAATTTATAAGATCTCGAAATATAGGATATGCACAGTAGATGCATCTACACATGCTATTAATTCAATTGAATAAACTCCAGCACAGTTCGTGGTGGAGTTTATTGCTCCCAGGGGCCGCATTTACACATGTGCCTGGGAGCACTGCATGGTGGGGGCGGGGGAGGGGGGCAACATACAGTTTTCCAGTAGTCAGAATTAGACTTTTTTTAAACTACTATAAATGAATATGATTTTGTTGTTTTTTTCTTTTTTCAAGCTTGATTCATAGCTGATTAGAAGACTATGCACCTACTATTTCTAATGAGAACTTCTAACACTGAGTGTTATATATGAAGGGGCACACTTTCAAAATACAGCTTTGTGTTTGCACGCTTTGTTTCTGAACTCCAATAACTGTCCTTTAATAGGTGAATAAAAGTCAAGCACTACAAAATGTCTAACCTGCCCAAATCATCCCCTCATGTTGACTTAAAGTAAAATTCACTGAAGTATTTTATTTTACTTTCAAAAAATTCACTATAGAGTAGGATTCAGGAATACTGCAAAGGTTTACTGGAATATGTCCAAGTATGCCGTGCATCATGATACACCTGCTATTGTGTCCTTTTTCTGGGGTCAGATGGAGATCATAAGCTTAAATATTTTAATTACTTTTCTGAGTGTGTGGGGAAACTGGTGAAGACTTGTTTTACTTGCCTTACCAAACTTTCTGCTTCTCTGTAGATAAGTGATGTCCTACTTACCTAATTTAATGTAAAAAATAATAGAATCCATTTTATTCTTCCAAGTGACTGGATTAGAAACCAGTCACTTGGAGGTAATTTATAACGACCCTTAGATAATTTAATACATGGGGAACTCAAGACTAATATTTATGGCTTCATGATCACACTGCTACTTGTGACATTTTCTGACAGTGCACAATGATACAACCCTCTAACCACAATGATACAACAATCTATGCATAACCCACAAAAATGTCAAGTAAAGAAATAACTAAGGGGACAAAAAGACCAATAGCATTTAAATGTATATAACTTACAGTTGGAAATTTTGCTTGGCATTAGTGTGCATTCATAAGAGCCAAAGCCTGCTTGCTGTGCCCCCATTTGATTGATTTTGATTCCCAAGGGAGTTTTGCATGGGTAAGATAAGCAATATTCAGTCCACTGTCACTAGCTGTAACTTCTGAGCCAGCTAAAATAATTTCAACTGAGAGTTATGTCCTTCAGCCTAACTTATTCCTATCAAGTTCAACATTAGCCTTGGAGAAAATGCAAGGGGACTGCATTGCAGCCAGGAGCAAGAGTAGGGATTTTAGCAAATGGAGAAGGAATTTCTTTTTGTGCCTTAGAGGTGCTGCTGTGGCAGCAGAAGCTAGGTCACAATATAAATGGAGGAATGTGCATCCCAGAAACACCTGGGGAGCACCACAATAACCTGGGCTTCACCTTGCACCTTGAAGGCATTATTGATGTGTTATCAATGGTTATATTACTGTTATACAACCATTTTATGGCTGGGCTATATAAAAGGTCACGTAGCCTACTTTGTTCTACATAGGTTCTTAGATTGCACTTATCCCCCTCCATTTGCACACATGTAGCAAAACATCAATATTCAACTCTGGATTACTGCAAGGGTTAATTTATCAGACCCTCATCTTCCCATGGTGTCTGTCACTGTTCACTCACCATCTGAAGTTCTGACTGCTTTTTCCAGCACCACTTTGGTCCCTCTGCAGGTTAGGTAGGTCTACCTGACATAATGAAGTACAGTGCAGAGATATCAAAGGTAGCTCTGAATATGTTAGGTCAGACACCAGAAACCCTGATTAGCATACCTTGATTCTCATCAGGTATAAGTAGCACAGGTAGAGAGCTATACTAATGTAGCTCACCCGATTTTTGGTACCCAAGCAATCTTATTTGGAACTTTTTTCTTTTTTTTTTTTTTTTGCTTCTCTGCATGGCACTTCAATGTGCTACATAGACATATCTTCTATGTTCTTTGTAAAGTTCATTGGAGGCTTTTGACTACAATAACATGAATATAACTTAATAATAACGTAAGTAGTGTACATTAAACTGAGTCAGCTATTCTAAGGTAAGCCTAGGGCAGGTATAGACCACTGACAAGTATTACACATCCCTCTCTGGGTTCAATTCACAAAAGACAGTCTGTTCCAGCACCAGCAGCCAAGTCATGGGTCTTTACCCCAGCTATGGTAAACCCTTACTTCTAGTTCTGGATTTCCACTGTCAATTGGGCAAGATGTTGGCCACATTGTGCAGATTTCTTTACAAAAATTGCAATTGTGCTTTCTACTTGAAATTACTTCTTTCTTTACTTCTGACTAATGAAATTCCTGCTTTTCCGGACAAGTCTTAGCTTCATCAGGAACTGACCATCCTAAATTTTAGCAAAATATTTAACTGGGAGACATTCACAAATGGGAATTGGTATGAAACTACCATATTCATTTTTAGTTATGAACTAAGGCAAAAGTTGAATTTCCTATTCTTTTTCATTACCCATGTACAGGCAGTCATTTCTATCCCAGGAACTGGAGTGTACATGCATTCCAGCCACCTGAATGGAGAGATACACAGGCAAGATCTCAAGGGTATTAGAGGGCTACTTTCTGGGCCACTCCTGCCCATAGGGGAGCCTATTACTTGACATCCCATCCTCTCCTGTGCCCTAAAAGGAGGAGAGTGTCAATAGGCATCCCCCTAGCTTTTAAATCACCTGGTATGCAACACAGATGGAGAGCACATGGGGTGATCTAAAGACAGAAGTGGGGCTGGGCACAGCCTCCCAGACCCCAGACCTCAGCTTCCCAGCTCCAGCAGGCTTTGATATCTTGCCCATTCAACTGGGCAACAGAGGTGGCATTTAAAGCACAGAGGGCAGGGCTGGGAACTAGGGTGGGGGTCACTTCCCCAGTTCCTACCCCCCAGCACTTCGCATTAAAAGGGATCCAGGCTTTGCAATCCCTGCCACTACTGCCCAGCTGGCAGATGTGGCAAGGGAAAGCCAGAAGGCATCTGCAAAGCCCCTATCATCCTCCCCAAACCAGGACTGCCCCATTTGTGAAAGAGGCCAAGGGACGGAAGGGGAGCCTGGCGAAGTCCCCTGCCTGCTTCTGACATGGGAAAATCCCAATGCCCGGGAGCTGAGTAGGTGGAGTAGTGCAGCAAAGGTCCTGCTTGCTTCTCACACTGTGGTCTCCAGTGTGAGAGAACCTGGCAGGGAGAAGCTAGTAGCTACTCTTCCCTTTCCCTCCCAGTCTACAGGGGTGGTGGGAGCAGCTGGCTCTCCACCTTCTCCAGACTGGGGTGATTTTCGTGTCCAGAAGGCACAAGTCTTTCCCTGAAGTTCAGTTCATCCAGGTCCCTGTCATTTTTGGTCTGAGAGAGAGAATGTGAATGCTTGTATGTTTATGGTTTCTACTGAGATAATGGCAATTCTCCCAGTAGAAAAATAATGCTTATATGCACCCATTGTCATTTGTATTCATCGTGTTGCTTCTGTCATTGGATCTGATGTTTAAGTGAAAAAAGAACTGATACAAGAAAGAAAAAGAGGAGCCAAAATATTCAGTAACAGAGGAATTTACCTTTTCCTTATAAATGCAGTAACAATTAAAAATCGAATAATACTGAACTGTGCCCTCAACCAAATAGAAACTGAAAATTTACATGAAAATAGACTAAAGAGAGCATGAGACACAGATGGATTCATCAGAGGGATAGCATGTGATATTTTCACATCTTTTGAGTTTCATCTAATGTCAATACTATTTATTTCTTTAGTCCTAATGCATAGTATTACTGAGAATTACTGAATTACTGTGCACATATTATTTGTAGATAATGTTATGATTTTGTGTGTGTGCTTGCATGCGTGTGTGTGTGTATATAGGGCTGTATCTTACTTGCTGTCAGGCTAAATTTTTCTATGAATAAACATATTTGTGATATCACTACATTGTTTATAAATGTTTTAAAGTGGGTGGAGAAAGAGAGATTTTCACGTTTCACACGCACAATATTTATTCCTTTCATCAGTCGAACCCAAAAGGACGTCCATCAGCAATTAAAAATATTCAGATGAGATTTATTCCTATTTTTCTTTCCCTGCTTATGCAGATCTAATTTTCTAGACAAAATTCTTTGTCTGCTTGTTACTCTCAGTGTAAAAATCTTTAGTATTTCATTTTTAAGTAAAGATCTCCTTTTATCATTTGCAAACTCTTTGTGGACAATAAATCTGCTGTTAGCAATCTGTTCTATTGTTCAGATTATTGAATGAGACAAACTCCTGGCAAATTCTGATAGTATAGAGCTCCCCCCCACACATCAGTTTCCTTGTGAAGGGAACTTCTAAGAGTCAGATTACCGTGTCTGTTAAAAACAGAGAATCTCTTCTGTAAGAACAGTGTGGCCCCATCTGGCGAACAAAAGGAGTGGGAAGGTGAATGTGCATGTCTGTGTTACTATTAATTTGAACTGGTAAAGTAGCTTGATAACGGAATAGGAATTTCAAGGCCAGGTCAAGTCTTGTGTTAAGTATGGCCTAACTCATCATCATGAAGTTAGCAGGGCTTATATCCTACTTGCTGTCAGGCTGAATTAGGTCTTAGTTTATTCTGATGAACTTTCTCTGTCTTGATAAACACTCATGTCCAGTGGTTGTCTAGTAGTTTAGTATGAACTCTTAATTTGAGAACATTTTTTTTCTTTGAGAGGAAATTTCTGTCTTTAATCATCTTCTCTAAAGATCCTGATGGTAAGGAATTAGATTACTGTTTAATGAGGGTAATGTCCCTTTCTAGCATTTAAACCCAGTAAGATAACTTTGTTTCAAGTGTAACCCTTATGCCGCTGGGCTTTTGGTTGTAGCCATGTTGGTCTAAGGAGATAGGCAGACAAGGTTCTTTGAGTAGATGTGATATCTTTTATGAGACCAACTGAGTAGATAGAAAAAGTTCTTAGCAAGCTTTTGGGACAGTCACTCTTCTTCAGGCATATTATCCTCAGTATCTGTGGTTCACTAAAGATGAGTCTGTGAATCTTTACTGTAGAATGTCTCTGACTCTAGTAGTGTCCTGTTTAAATGAGGTTGAATATAGTAATGTATGCAAAAGCAGGTGCAGCCACCTTTCTGCCAGGCACCAGTCGGTAGCCGCAAGGGCCAGGTTCAATTTTGGGGTACTAAATATAGTTTTACTTGGCTTGAGCCCCTACCCAAATCACCTGGAAAACACTAAATTAATTACTAGGGTGTCCTGCAGAAATAACCCCCTACCCCCCACACAAGCAGTGTAAACACAAAAGAGAGATTTATTACAGAAAACAGGGAAAAATACCAAATGCAATTTAAAACACTAACTCCAAGACAGTCTGTAGGTTGCATTGCACCAGGGGAAGCTGCTAGAGAACATGGATACTTCTGCAGTGCAAGGGGCCTCTCATTGCTCTTGGGGGAATAGTAGTGTGCCAATCTTGGCTTCCACAGAGAGGCTATATGTGTGTGTGGGGAATGACTGAGGCTCCAGATGGCATGCGCACACCTCCAAAATTTCTGGGCTGGATTATATGGCCTGCTGAAACAAAACTGCAGGAAGAACTCCAAACAGAGCAAGGTTGATTAGTGGCTACAGCCAGCCCAACCACACAACCTGCCTAGAGCAAAGGACCATCAAAAGAAACAAGGGGACAAAGTCCAGGCCTACCCTCTAGGCCTGGGCAGCAGGTAGTTTGGGGTCAGAGGCTCTGCTAGGAGCAGAAAGCTTCAAACCTTAACCCAGTCCCCAAAATGACAGGATTAGAAACTCCCAGATTTCAACCCTGTTTAAATTGCCAGGCCTAACTCCTAGCCAGCAAACCCAAGGAACCAATACTCTTTTCCTTGGTATTAATCCCTTAAATCTTCAAAAGAACAAAGGGGAAGGAAAGGAGGAGAGAGGAGTTCCCAGACACTGAGACAATTCTTCCTCTCTCCCCTCAACCTGAGTTTCCCTTTTTGCTATCTGGAAACTCCTTCTCCCTTGGAGGAGACTTCATCATTCAGCAGCCCCTAACAGCTTCTCTTCCTGCAAACCAACTTAACTCACCTTATATCCCTTTGCATGACATCACCTTGGCCTTGTCCAACCAGGAAGCGCCACACTCCCGCTCTTCTCCCAACCAATTGGCCTGAAGAATCCTCTGCTTTCCCTGGCCAATGAGGCCAAAGTGTTTTACATATTTCCCCCAGATACAGGTCCCATCTCGCCATGTGCTGAGCACATGGCTAAAACACAGGGGCCATCTTGCCCACATAAAAAAATAAACAAAAAACCCCACAATATACAACCTAAATGTGTGTGTGGGTATTTCTCAAGAAAAACGTGCTTCTCAATTTTCAAGAAGGAAAGATGCACCTCTTTTCATTGGTTCCTTTCTCCTTCAGCAACTCCATAATCCACAGATTATTGTAGTAGCATCAATCCATGATGTGATCTACATATACCAGTGAGGTGGCTAATCCTTGAAGTGAGCTTTGCAATCTATTATGGTCCACAAGACTGATGCACTTCTTGACTGCTTTCGGTCTTTTCTTTAAATTATGTGCCATTTCAGGGGAAAAAAATGTTCTTTAGTGCATAGCTTTGCAGTATCTTTTGAAATCTTTCATACCTCCTAAGCTTCACTGTAGAATCCAGCACTGACATTCAGAAATGTTCCTCGCTCTTTTCATCACTGGAAAAATCTTCTGTATTTTCTAAAGGGGCCTATCCCCTGAGTATCCTAGAATTTGTGAGAGTCAGGGAGGGAGTGGGGAAGTTTTGTTCTTTACTAAAATGTGTAAGGAATGCTTTAGAAACAGATGTCCCTGGCCAGGTACAGACATTACACTTTTACCAGTGATCAGAAACCTGTCTGCATCAATAACAGAACAGAAGCTCAGCACGCATAGATGGGTTTAAAAATGGCAGAACCCGGCTAAAGCATGCAGACAAAGATGCAGCTCCCAGCTGTAACTCAGAACGTGTTCTGCAAAGCGTTCTGAGTTCCAGTGTTACCCCAGACGAAACAGAAGTTCACCGTTGGTTCCAGGTGGGAAGGGAATCTAGCTGCAGGCTGCGAGCCTGTAGCCATATTCTTGTAGCAATAACCACAGCTCTTGGCCAGTGCTCTGCTGTTTTCAGAAGGAGCGGGTAGGCACTGGAGGGAGCTCCCCAGCTGGTGCTGAAGCTCCCCAATGGTGCTGAAGGATGGGGTGGGTGAATTGGAGCCCCCTCACCTTGGGTGGGGGGCTCCAATATACCCACTCCACCCTCCCGAGGGCTGGGCCGAGAAATCCCCAGACTGAACTCCCTCTGCTCCCTTCCCCCCCCCATTCTGAAAACAGTGACAGGCTGGGAGCTCAGCAGACACAAGTTACAGAAGATGCTACATTTTGAAACATCTTTATTTGATACCTCATACAATGACAGGTCAGATGTTCACCCAGTTGGCCATTTTTTAAGCTGCCTGCAGCTGTGCACTAGTGTTTGGTCAACTATAGACTGCTTTCTGTGGCCAGATTGGGCAAAAATTGTCACTTCTGTCTGCACCCTAAGATTTGTGTCCTCCTACCAAAGGGCAAAGTGTGTTCTGTTCCCTACCAATCTAAACTATACCATTTACAGAAAACTGCATAACTTAGATCGATTACGCATTGGACTTTTTTAATGTCTGTGCCTAGCTCCTGTCTTGAGCTGGGGGTTGGACTAGAAGATTTCTCGAGGTCCCTTATAGACCTAGGGTCAATTATTATATTAGCTGTTCAAATTTTCCCCTACCCTTGCCTTTAACTTTGGGGAGGCTGGGGGGAAGGGAGAGGGTTAAGTATTTGTAACACAGGGTTTTGCTAAAAACTTTAAGCAGTGTCCCATGTAATTTTGACTGTTGGTGTCCTCTGGGGGAAGAAATACAGAAAATGGTATAGAATGAGGATGTGTTGCTGCTAAATCAAATTTTCTACCTGCCTACTGCATTTATGAGAGTGAATAAAAAACATGACTCCTGTGTTCTTGGAAAAAAATTACTATAACCCTGAAAAGAGAGAGAGAGTGTTGTACAGCAGCAGCACCTGAGACCAAGTAGCCATTTTGTTTGTTCACAGTTCATTTAAACCCTCCCACTCTTTCTTTCAGTCTAATTAGAGAAAGTAAAACATACCATTTCACATTAATTTTTTTTTACAGCAGTCTCCTAGCTATTGTGTATGTTTCTCCTTTGGTTGTGTATTTTCTAAATTCAGCCAGTGTGTAAAATGTGTGAGCAAAACAAAATCCAGATCATTTTTTGATCAAATGCATTTGATAAAGTATCCTGTTGTAGGAGAAATACTGTTGAGTTTCAATAAGAACAAAATATAGATTTTTCTTCCCTGGTACAGCTAGAGAAAGAAATGGCCCTTTGACTATTTTTTCTAGTCTTTCCTTTTCAAGAAATTCACTCTTTAGTTACTCATTTTTTTCCCCATGGTCAGGTTGGCTGCATCTCCAAACACTTGTAAGTACTGTATGTTCTGACATATCCTGAAGTCATGCATTAGCACCTTTTCATTCAGCAAAGGGTGAGAACAGATATCTTTTGGCAGCTGACAGCAGGGAGCAGGCAGAAAGGAGGAGAGAGAAGCTGTAGGACTAGGACACTGTGGTGGCCTAGTGGCTAGCATGGCTAATGTACCAGCTGTGAATAACCTTTTTTTTTTTTTATCCCATCCACCCAACAGATGTCTCTCTGTCATTGTCATGTCCTCAAGCTATCCTAGTAAATGATTTGTGCATTACAAGTGAGTCACCAAGGTGGCAATTGAACCTCTTCACAGCTCAAAATTGTTGATGTGTGCACTGAGAGTGCAGTGTGGGGGTGTGTGAGAAAGAGCAGGAAAGAAAGAGAATGAGAGAAAGACGAAAAAGAGGGAGGGAGAGAGGGGAGAAAGAGAGAAATGTCAAGGTTACCTTGTTTTGCCTGGAGAATCAAAAGGGAGGGCAAATTAACTGCTGGCTCTGTTTGGTCTTTTGGATCTCCTGGAACAAGGCAGCTTCGTCCTACTCAAGCAGATGTACATATCACTTTGAGAGATTAAAAAATGAAGAATGCAGTGATCTGTATTGTATATACGCTTTATTCTGTGGAAAGAATGTTAATAAATATACTGAGAGACTGCAAAGTTTGCCAATATAAATAATGTGGCATTTCAAAGTCTGTCAGTAAATGTAATTGAATTTTTCAATGTAAAAATATAGTTCAGTTATAAATTGGAGTCATGCTTGACATTAGTTGGGCATTAGGAGATATTAATTAGATACTGCTCACTTCTTCTCTCTGATTTCTTTATATAAAATGAATTATCAGGAAAGAGAAATTTGCAAGCATGCAATTTAGAGATTTTTATTCTTGAAAACAAGCTGCCTGGTAATTTTTAGTGGAGGAATAAATGGCTTTTCAAAAACCTTGTCAGTGCGCTGTCTAAAACATGCCCTTCCCAATATGAACACAATATGGAAAAGCTAATCCATTATAATACTTTGTAATGATAATAAGCTACAGTGAACAAGTAGCCTAGGGAAAAAGATGGTAGTAGTCACCTTTAAACAGAAAGAGAATAGCAAGTAATTGTACATTTTTACAGTAGGCTGATGACAACATTTCCTGTGACTTTGAACTTACTTTGGCTGTCACTGTTCTGGCAAACATTCTGCATATCAATCAGAGAGTTATATTTCTTGCATGACATCTGCAGCATAATGTATAAAATTTACTTATGTGATCTTTATATGTAGGCATCCTGTTTATATGTAAATATGTTAATCTCCACGTGCACTTCATGCTGCAGAGCCTGCATTTAACCTTTCCCATGGGCAACAGTGACCTCTATATATCTGGTGAATACAATTTCTACTTATTTCTTGCTGCCTGGCCATTCTGTAGTACATGATATTGATAATCATGTCTTTTTTATGTTGACTGAATACAATTGTTGCCTTACCCATTACAGCAACAATTATTCCTGTTGAATGTTGTTGATTTAGACACATGCAGCTGATTATTTTATGTCTTGACTCTGTATTTCAGTCCTAATTATTTGTGGAATCACCAAAGAATACCTTGGCACCAATTTTGTTTTGTATTGACAGGATTCTTTGGGGCAATGCTATTTGTATTTGGTCCTTGGCATCATGTTCAGCTCCCATGCACATTGGTCATTCCCTCTGTTCTCCGTGATGTTGGCTCTCAGTCTTGTATAATTAACTTGCTACATCAGGGGTTTGATGTCTGCCAACTTTCTTAAAGTAAATGCAGATGAAACAAAGCTGTTGTTCACTTGTCCTTCTCAGTGAAGAGGAATTTTTTTTTTGGTCAAATAATCCAACAAATGATAGCTTGACTTAGACATTAAATTAAGAAAACAGAAGAAAAAATGTCTGCTTAGTGAGCTTAAGACTGATAGAAGGAGGTAAAATTGTGCTCTGGGTACAAAAATGTAGAGATTTGGAGGAGAGGGGAAATATCCCTTCAAAAACCTTGCAGGGTGCATCAGTCCAGCTTTGAGATACTTTTACCTTTGTGTAGTCTTAGATTATGCCTATGAATCGCAGCCCTGCATTGAGAGGGTGATGGAGAGCACTGCAAGCAGTGAGGCAGAATCCTTCCAGCAGTTGCCAAATTCATAATGAAGTGCATAGGCTGTTATTACCCTTTAAGGGGTATGTTTTGTCTTCACTGCTCCCCCTGTATGATCAGCCAGCTCTATTGGCTTCCTCAGTAGGGAAAATGAAGCTATAACTCTACCTACTCCCTGCCCTGTCTCAGTAGCTGCCCTGAGTGAAAGGGCTGCAAATGTGGCTGAACTATATGTAGACTACAAAATGGGCAGATAAAAGGAACTTCTAATTCCTCCCCTAGCCTCTGCATTCCCACTGCCAGACAGCTTAAAATATAATGGCTAGACTATAAGCTCCTTGCTGTGGCAGATGGTCAGGGTGGGTTGGTGCCTTCCTATGCATTTGTATAGTGTCTAGCACATAGTGTTTTTGTAGTAATCTGAGGTTGAAGGAGTTGCAAGAGAGAGAGAGAGAGAGAGAGAAACTAAGTAGAAAAGGGCTTAAAGATAATTGTAGATGCACAAGGAGTTCTAAAGGGTGAAACAGGAAAAATGAATCAGAAAAATGAATCAGAACATGATCCTCTACATTTAAAGTGAGCTGGGAGGGCGGCAGTAGGTACCCTAAAATAGATGCTGTTTGTAAGTCCTTGATAATGTGGATTTGAATAATGACTCATAGGCTTTAACCTGATCTGAACTTTTCAAGGCTATCTTATCCCATCCTGTCTTTTCCACATAGGCATGTACACCTCATTCTTTTTTGTTTAACATTGTGTTTGAGTGGTCCATACAGGAAGTAACACACCAGCAATAAGGCTAAATTAAAGCTGCAGGTGGTGCCACTTTATTAATCACAACCATTGGGCTGATCCAGGATTTTTGTAAAGGAGAGTGTGGGAGCAGCAACCAGTGCTGCACCGGTGGCTGCACCCCTGCTCCCAGCTTCCTCCCCTCCCTTCCCACTTCCCCCCTGGGTTGGGCACGTGATGCTGTGGCAGAAGTGGCCAAGGACTTTTTTAAATCCCTGAATCAAGGAAGAACCTTCCTTGCAGTGCTCGCAGCACCCCTTTCCCTCCCTTCCTCTCACATTTATCTCTTCACTTGTCCACTGGTGATGCTGTCCCCAGCTGCAGCAGGGGAACGGGAGCCCCAGAGCTACTCTAGCCAGGCTGTGTGGAGAGCCAGGCTCGACCTGGGATAATAGCAGCAGCAGAGATGGCTGTGGATGGCACCATTCCAGAAATGGTGCTATTTGTGGGCCATACTTTGAAGCTGTGGGCAGATTCACACTTCACTTCTGTTGCTCAGTTAACTCTTTGTTTTTTTCCATGCACTGGGCCAAAATATAGTGTACCTCTAGTGCTCTAATGGAGTTGAGAAGCTAACCTTTTTTATGATCAGGGCTGATCCAAAGCAGATGCAGTGGCACAGTTGTACCCTCCCGTCACCCTACCTCCCTTGAGACTACTCCATGGAAGCAGCAGCTGAGGACCGTTTTTTAAGGCCTTGAATCAGAGGCTTAAGTCCCCCTCTTCCCTTCCTCTCGGTATCAGTGGCACCTCTGCTTCCTTCCCTTCCCATTTTACATCTCCTGCTGCCACTGTCCCTGCTGTGTTCGGCTGCCTTGGGGTCAGGGACAGAGGTTTGGGACTACAGTGCTGCTTCTGCTCCACTTTAGCCAAGCTGTGCAGGGGCCAGGCTCCGCCAGTGATAATGGCAGCAGTGTATTAGTCCCCTCTGCATGTTTCCTGCCTCCCCCAGAATAGGTTCAGTGAGGATGCTCCCACCCACCCAAGCACCCTCTCTTGTTGCGTCCAAAAGTTTTACTGGCATGAAGGAGGCTGGTTCAGTCTACACAAGACTTAGAATCTGCCAGCCTGAAACTAATTTAAGCTGATGCCAGTAGCTTTATATTCCACGTTTCGGTTTACTCCAGCGATAAACTCAGACAAGCACCTCACCTGTCTAGTTTGGACCCATGCACCTGTGATAGAATCAGCTCACAAGGCTGAGGAGAACATTTGAACCTCAAAATGCTGCCATAAATCTCAACAAGTGTTTTGGCGATAAGATGTTACATGGAGGAAAGAGACTAGGAAGGAGTCTGGGGAGGGCAGAGGTAAAATAGACTCACTTTGTGAACTGGAGAAAACCAAGCTGCAAAGTCAGGATTCACATTTCAACCCACCCATATTTTGGATTGATCTGTAGAAAAAGAGGGAGAGGCCAATGCCAAGAATTCAATTTAGATTAATGTTTGGATTAGGAGCGTCTTGAAATTTGGATCATTCTAATCTAGTTTATTTAATTACACAAACAAGAAAGGACAAGATTACTTTCACTGAAATAAGTTGTTCCTAAAAAGGTTGATGTTCAGATGGGGTTTAGGATGGCTCTTTTTTAATTTAATTTGTTTACCCATCTCTCTTGTTAATTCAGAGTGGGCTGGTCCTTACTGACTATTACATTTGTTTTAACCCACTGGCACAAGTAGACAATGGGTGACTTTGACACCATGCACTATATTTGGGTTGGTATTTTGATGGTTTTATTTTTTCCTTTCAGAAATACAGTGATATAACAAATACACATGTAATCGCTTAGAATTTACACAATTTTAAATGCATGAAAACCAACATGATTGCTTTAGTGATTTGAACATTAGAAATTTAAATTAAAAACATGTCAACTTTTGAAAGAAATATTCCAGTGATATGAGTACGTGTCCACATGGGCAGAATTCTCATGCAACCCTTTTGTCCCTTCTTAGCGCCTTTATCTCAGTGCACAGAGCGTACATATTATATGACTTACTGGCTCTCCCTCCAAGCTCTAGCACTGATTATATGCATGGAGTTGAGCAAAGAGGCAGGAGTTAGAAAGGCCCAATGTTTCTGTAATTTACAGAAGCATTAAGATGGCGTGTAGCTGCACAGAATTCCCCAAACTCCTTTGTGTATTACAATAACATAAAACAATAGGAGAATTGTGGGCAGCTCTGTACTGTAGAGCAGCCTATACATGAGAAGCTCAGGTAAATTACAGGAATCCTATGCAGCCCCACTCCTGGTTTCTCCATGACAATACCATAATCAACATGATTAACGTGGTCAATAATAAGTGAATTAGGGCAGCATTTGGCTGCTCCAATTCATGCTCAGAATCATGTTCCCAGAGGGTGGTTAAAAGCTAGTTTTCTTCTCCTTCTTTGTTGCTTCTCTTTCTCTCTATGCTGCGTCTGCTTGAGATGGCACCAGATTTCAGCCAAGTGTCTCTAGTTTGCAAATAGGCTACCTATATTTCTTATTTTAAACACAATGCATGTAACAGATCTAAGCGCCCATGCACTGGGCCATTGTACTTATGCCCTCCCTGTCACCTTCCCTGTAGCTTACTCTTCAGCCTGCCCTTTCCTTAATTTTTCATAATATATCATGTTAGGTCCCAAGCCCACTAAGCTACTAGGAAATTTTACCTGAATAAGAACTACTTTTGTGATCCTTTTATTACAAACTCCTGAAGGTCAGGTTACATCATTCAGTTATATGTAATGTAGCTTGGTTACATTGTACAGAAAAATTCAGGCTTGTGTCAGCAACTGGAGAAGGACGATGTTATATACTGCCTTGGTTCCGGAGATGCTGCTTAATTTCTTACTTATATTTCTACACATCCTGCATTTACTTGCATACCAACCCCATCCCGAAAAAGACACAAACCTTGGTTTGTAGAAGCAAAAGAAAAAAAAAAGAAAAAAAGATGTTACTTAGTCTTAACTTCTACAACATGCGCTAAACCTGGCTGAATGTTGGCTGTTTGAACACATAATTATGATATTTAATGTAAGGGGTTCTGTCCAGATATTTGTGCACATAGAATGCTATTAATCTCTGTTCGGAGGCAAAGTACAAGTCTGATTCACCACTTAAATTCCCCTTATGGGGCTTTAATCAGATTCCAATGTTATTTAGTTTTGCACTGATCCTGAATAAATGGACTTTGCACAGTAGAGTTGCCAAAGGGCCAAGGAACCAGAATCCTTCACTCAGACTACAGAGTAGTTAAAGATACTTATTCTGTCATAATTTAGTCTTCCCTCACTGTTTGGTATGAGCAGCACTGTATGAAAGGTTTACATTTACAAAAAATATCATTTCCATTTCCATTTAAAGGCCTACATTGTGCAAGTTGCTCATCTTGATCTGAGATACCATGTTAACTGATCGCTATGTAGAGTAAACCTAGGGAAGCAAAATGATACTATAATCATAAGTGAAGTATTGGCTTTACAAGGGTTATTTAGAAACTGTGGGAAGTTGTAAAATGTATATGATTGATTTCCTGCTCTAAACCATCTTCACTGAAAATGGAGGAATAAATTATGGGCTCTGTGCATTTGAGATGTGTTTTGGTGCTGATATACTCTTATGATTACTGCTACCACTTCTACACACACACTATCATGATTATGTTGCATTGAGCTAACACTTCTGATGGCTCTTTTTGTTTTTGTAGCAGGTCTTGAAACCTGGGGAAAATAGTAATAGAGTTTTGCACTTACGGATTCCTTGTCATTTGAGGATCTCAAAGCTCTTAAAATAGATGGGTAACTATTACTATTCCTTTTTTTACAGAAGGAAAATAGAGGCAATGACAAATTATTTGACTTTGGGCAAGTCAAACAGCAAACTGTTAGCATATGAAATACAGTTTGGTGTGCCTAATTCCTCCTCTAATTGCTGAACAAGTGCCTACCTATAATATGTTCAATTTGTAACATGGATCACTATAGTATGTGTTTTTCTTGCATAGTTTTCCTTTATTTTTTGTGATTGTTCCATTTATTTTTAGAGTTCCTTATTATTGTCATCTGAGCATATTTTAGTAAATTCAGCTCTGGCAAACCACTTTTGTTAAATATTCAAAGGCTATTACCTGTATTTGGGAATATACTTAAACTTAACTGTTTACCATATATTATTTTTATGAGCTTAATTGTACATTACATATTTGTCTACAGTTTCCAAAATTAATTAAGGTGGAAACCATATGTGAGAATTTTGGTGTAGCTCATTTTACATCACTTTTGGCATAACACAAACATTTCTTTTACATCTCAAGAAAGCCTTTCCCAAGAAACTAAATGCTGATTAAAGCTATACACTTATCTTTTGTGGTGGTGTTTCTAATAAAATATTATCAGTGGTAAAATGTAAATAAAAAAGTAAATTGCTTCATTCATCATGTGTTTTAAGCAGTTAAAATGAATGAACTCTCCTCTGAGAAAACATCTGACTAAGCAAAATAATGGTTATGCATTTGTGAAAATGTTTAATGAACTCACTGGTTAAAATGCTGTTATTTTAGAGCCCATTACTATGTGTTTTAAATTAATTGAGGCTACATTGCTGAAAGACCTTTTTTCTTTCTGTCTTAATGTACCAAAATAATTGACCTTACTTACACATGTGGGAGCAAAGATCTTACACGGTCAGGAATGCTGCTGTACAGTCAAATGTAAGAGCCCACAAGTGGAGGAGTAGCTATTCATGAATCTTCTCTCCATAATCATTTGTCTAGTGTCAGTTCAAAGTCAGGGAACTTGCCAAAGATCAAACACATTTTTTCTTTAAACAGTTCATATTGTAAATATTCGAGCTGGTATTCATTTTCTGTTTCTTCCTGTTCTGAAACATACATATTTACTATGCTAGTAATGTTTGGGTTTATATCATGGGTTGAAGGAAAATGTACTGCTTGTCTGCAGAGTAAGATTATTTAAATAATATGTAATCCTTTGGTACCAGGAGCTGGGAGAAATTCAATTACATTAAAAAGAAAAAAAACCACCCTGGAATATGTGAAAGCGCCAACATTTAACCTGAGTATAACATTGGATGCCAATATAATTTGTCCTTTAGGTGAACTTTAAAACTTATCCTGACTATGTCGCTTGGTAGGATGACTTAATGGGTTACATTTATACTTCTTGATATGTATGGATCATGCAAATTTTATGTACATAAATCAATCATTAATTACATGGATTTTTTTTAGTTGTGTTTGGAATCTTATTCTACAAAGAACTTAAGTCATGATCATCAATCTTCACTTTTTAAATCATTGGATAAAATTTCCATAGGCATCTAAGTACTATTTTCTAAAACAACCTGAATATATCTTCAATACAGAGACAAATCAAGTTACTTGCATTCAATTTAGTTAGCCTCGCTCATACAAGCTACATTGAGCAACACTGTTAGCAGTTGCTGATTTAAGCTTATTTTAACTATAGTGTATACCCTCCAACAGACTAAACACTTCAAGTTAAAATCTTAAATGAATCTTTTAATTTATTAATGAGATTTAAAGTAGAAATACACGTAAGAGATAACCCTACCCAATTTCGCAGTGAAGATAAGGCATTATCTGGAAGCCTAAAGTTATATCTTCACTATCAGGAACGGTACTTTGAGTAGATGTGATATATTTTAGACCAACTGAGTAGCTGGAAAAAAACTTTTTTCCAACTACTCATTTGGTCTAATAAAAGATATCACATCTACTGAAAGAGAACCTTGCCTGCCTTTGTCCTTAGGCCAACATGGCTACAACCAAAAACCTATCTTCGCTGAAGGGTTTATCTACCTGTCAGTGACCAGGTTAGCTAAGCTCATCCTTGAGTATTCACACTGCTAAACCATACTTGAATCACATGTGCTGTGCAGGCAACAGTTCTAGTAATCCAAGTTAGACATGAAAATGTATGCTAGTTGGGGTTTAGCTTCACAGCTGCCTTCCAGCCCAGTATCTGCTGACCATCTACAGGGCAAAGTCCTGAATTCAATCCTAGAAACTTTGCTGAACTTCAGGCTATGGAGTTAAGCTTGCCTGTGCCTGCATTGTGTTTGGAACTAACTTGAAGGTAGTCAGGCTTGAGAACAGGATGTCTTGTCAGCAGTAACTCCCTAGTACCCATGGTTCTCAGTGCTGCAGCTAAGCTATGTCACTTTGAAATATTATTCAGCGTTTTGTAGAACAATTTGTTGGTGAAGTCTTTTTAGTTTACTAACACAGTAGGCTAAAGTGGTTATAGCTCTGTGTTCTCCTTGGCTTTGGTCACAGCCTTTATTCCAGCTAGTGCCAAACCATGGATCCATTCTCTTTTTGGCTGCTTGTACTACTGATACTATACCCTTTCCCACAACTTGTGGAAGACAAGGGAATTTTCTAGCCGCCCATGATTTGTAACCCAAATTGTGGACTGTATTTACCCTGCAAAATGGGTAATTTGGAGCCTCTGTTAAAAAGAAACCTCAGCTCTAACTTATTCCGCAAACTGGACTAGCAAGATTCAGTTAATGCCACTTACACACTCACACAGAAGATTTTGTTTGAGCACCATAGAAGGAATTGGGCTAAAACCCTACATAAGAACACAAGTTAACTCTGCAAAGAAAACATACCCTCTTCGGTTCCAGCAACTTTTAAGGAGTCTTAAGTCCTTAACTTTGAAATCATTTTGAAAATAGAAGTTGGGCTTCTAAAACCCATAGGTACTTTTGAAAATGTTATTTGTATTTTAATGAATAGCACAAAGGCCTGCTTTTTCCTTTCACAACATCTTTGTATTCTGCAGTTTAGAACTGTTTATTTAACGAGTTACTCTTGATTTTGGGCCACATATAGAGTCCACTGAAGTCAACTAGAAGCTTGCAAGTGATTTTGGTGGGTTTCCTGGTCAAGCTTTTTATTGCAACAGTATACATGAGGGAAGAATGAGACCCACCTTTATTTTCTAAATGCTCTTACAACAGGCATGTTACAGTATAACACATTTGGATTCACTTAGATTGAGTTATGTCACAATGAGAAACATAACTGATATGATCAAGCAAGATATTCCTCCATGGGGAGTGTCAGCTGCGAAAAGTTATCAAGAAAAAGCAGTTTCACAATATATTAACATATTGCTCTTAAAAGAATGCAGCTTCAAAAGTGAGCCAGAATAACTGTTTCCCTAATATCTGCTGGTATATAATAAATACAACACTTACATGCATGTAGGCTAGAAATGCCACACCTAAATCCCATCCTGCAGATATAAAGTTCTGCACAAAAGAAAGATAATCTCAAAGAAAGAATGGGACACTTTACAACATCTGTCCTTTTCCATTTCAGTTCCTTTATGCACAGGGCCTTATGTATATGCAATTCTCACTACTTCTATATTTTTATATTCATAATGAGTAAAGCGAATACTATAGCTAAAAGACCTATGCATAGATAAGATAGGTGCACTGTTAGGAGAGATTGGTGCACTCTATAGCCTTGGATCAAATACTACACATAATTGTTTTACCACTGCTCTGTACATTAGCTTATGTATTATAGATGCTGTTGGAGAGCATAAATATACAATTATATGAAAATAGACACTATGAGCTGATCTTTTCTGTAGTTAGAGCCTGATTTCTTTAACTCTTTCTATACTCTTTTAATATAAAACCTGGTTTAGGTGCATTTTTTGTGTTACAAGCCTGGAGGTACATAAAATGAATGACACTCTTTGTTTTAGTTTTAGGCCTATATTAATAATAAGCACAACAAAATGGCTTGAATACTACTTGAATAGAACCAATAATTATGTAGTTTGCATGTGTTGCATAAAAAAGTTTAAAGTAAATATGTATATTTCGATGGACAATAACAGTTGATCTCGATTGTTTGGGTATTGTTTGAGGATTTGAGCCTATAAGAACAATTGGGACTTTTTGTGGTTGTTAGTTTGGATAACAGTGTGGGCATTTCTTAGAATCTCCTTTTTTAGTTCTTACCCAAATAATTTGTCATTGAATTACAAACAGAAGCCAGGGTCCTTTAAGAGAAATGGGACTAAGATAGGATTTACCTGTAATTGACAAGAATAAAAGGTGTTTAATGAAGTCTAGAATATGCAGTAAAGGTCATATAGAAAGAACACTGCCTCAATCTTGGAAGTCATTTGCAATTAGGAGGAGAAGTAATTGGATTCCTGTGCTACCTTCTTCTTCCTTTCTATCTCACACATATGGACATTACCTATGACCCTGGATTAAATATTAATAAAATGCAGATTTTAAATATTAAAACTTTACATTTATGTTAATAAGTACTGTCAATCTGTTGAGTTTCAACATATGGCTAATTTAAGAGTTCACATCACATGTTCACAATTCTCTAGATTATCAATGTCTTTTTTAAAATTTGCCATTATACTGTAGAAGTAAGAAACGATAGGTCAATATTTTCAGTGACCCAAAGGAACATCACTCATGCTGTCTCCTAGAAAACTGAGGTTAACATCAAACAATGTGTATGATGCTAAAAGTTAGGTGAAAATAATTCATTAATAAAACTTCTTTGATGTGGTGAGAAGATGCTTATTTGGTAAAGAGTAGAACTTATGGCTTTGACAAGTGACAGTATTTCATAGGAGTATCTATTTCAATTAAATCACAGAAAACAAATTGTTTGGAAAATTGGAAAAGGAAGTTGATTTTTGACAATGTCATCATATACTTTAAAAGACAGCTAAATATATGTTACAACAAAGAATGTAACAATTTATATAAACAGTTCTCACATTTGTTGAGAAAAACATTATAGTGAAGTGTCTAGATACTTCTAGTGAAGTGCATATAAGTGCAGAAAGTGTTTGTGGAAAAATCATAGCTTGAGCAAAATTTAGAAGCCAAGATTAGGTCAACTAAAATTTCATCCCAGAATGCTTTGCAAAAAACATCTGATGGACTAAATTATGTTTCCTCAGCTGGGACATTTCCTAAATGTATTTTAGACAGAAAATGTTGACACAAAACCCCTGATTAAATGAACAATTCAATCCATTAACAATAGATCATTTTGGTTTTGTTTGAATATGAAACAGTTGGGATTTAGAAAGCTTAGTGCAGTTTTCCCCATTTACTCACAATTAGAAGCATGTGCTTCTTTTAAAGCCAAACTGTAGCACTCTCTTCATTTCTTCTGTTTTTTCCCTTCAAAAGGGTGCCAAATTATTACAGAAAAACATCACTCTGTCTGACTGGTTTTCAATCCCTGCACACCTAACCTGTGTTGGTACAAGTGTAATCCTAGAAAGAAGAGGGATTTTACTGGATCTTCAAATTTTATTTGAAACTACATTTTATTTGACAACCACACCAAACCTACCTATTTGTATAAGGTAGACAGAACTGGAAGAGTGCTGTATCCACAGGTTGGAAAAGAAAGGCACAAAGAACCCATTTTTCCTTTTCAAGTGATCAAAATTAAGCCATTAAAAATAACACTGTGTCTATATACTTTTTAATATTGGAAAGCTTTTCAAATGTATTAGGAAATGTAGTAAATTTCCAAAAATGTTTTAATTATGTTTTTCTTAGGGTGAGGGATGATGCCAGAGGGTTGGTTTTCTTGAGAAAATACAAAAAATATCAATGATGTCAGTATGTTTTCTTTTATTAACTTTTATGATAAAAAGCTATTTTTTATTAAATTCCTTTGTTAGAGAAATTTGGCTAGCAGTAGACAACGAGCTTGCCCAGTACCCCAAAGGGTCAGTGCTAGGACCAGGATTAGAACTTAGGATCAGAATTTAGGATCAGGAGTTCTTGTCCCTTAGCCATCTTCACTTAGACTTTTAACTTACAGCCTTTCTCGCTATGAAATATTTACCAGACTATTTAAAAGCCAGAATAGCATATTTTTAGGAGGTTAAGAATTGGTTTTTAAAAATGTCTTGAGTACAGATTCTTTTCTCTGCTTCTAAAACACTAAAGACATCAGTACTCCTTTGGTTTCAATGATTTTAGGTGGTGTTAAAATTTGACACTTTCAGGTCTCAGATGGTAGCATGCAATTGAAATTGGCTTGAGCGAGTTCTTCTGACTCTCAGTTGCTGGTTGCCAACTGTCTTTTTTCTCCTGTTTCTATGGAGATAGAGGTTAGCTCAGCAAAGGAAAGGTAAGTAAAAACTGTAGAACACGGGTGTCCAACTATTATTTCAAAATGGTCAAGGGACTCTAATCAATACTTTTGGGCAGATTTCACTCTCCTTAACACAGTTTCTGTTCTGCTGTCTAAACAATCTACAGGTTTTCTGCTGAACAATCCTCTGAAATGGGGAAGCAGGCTTAGATTTGACATAGTGACGTCCTATATCTTCCTGAAATGCTTTCTGGTGAGAAAGGGGGGGGGGTATATATATATGTGTGTGTATATATATATATATGTGCATGCGTGCGTGTGTGTGTATGGATGTGTGTGTGGGTATATATATATATGGTGTGTGTGTGTATATATATATAGTGTGTATGTGTGTATGTGCACACACACACACACATACACACACTATGGTAAATGCTCAACAAAATAAAACAGTAAAATATTCTTTCCTCCCTATGAACACAGAAAGCTTACATTATCTAATGAGTTGCAGCTTACCAGAACTGGGTAGTCCTACCTAGTCAGGACTAAAATGGACAAAAATAGATATTCCAAGTAGTAGCTATAGTTAGAGAGGAAAATGTTCTTCCATGTTTAAGCAGAGGGTTTGGGGGACTGGGAGTTTAGTCAGACCAGCAGAAGGATGAACAGTTCTTGGGGGCCAGAGGAAAGAGCACATGTACAGACAAAGCTGGGGCATCAAAATAACTCATGGAGGACTGTCTGGCCCCAAGGTCTTTTCTCCCTTTCATTGGTTAGATGAGTCACTATTCTCCATGTTATTGGCTAGACTGCAGAAAGGAGGAGAAGAAAGATTTTATAGCCACCCTTTTAATTTAAAGCTCACTCAAGGTTTCAGAACATGTTATCACTATTACTGCCTCATTTCGAAGGTGCAGTTGAGGTTAAAAGGAATTGTAATGTTCAGGAGGTTATATGGCACTGTTTAGTTTGTTACAGTTTGCAGTTAATGTCCACAAGAGACAAAGTTTAAGAAGGACAGCTCCAAGAATTAAAGAGGAGACTTGGGTTATGTTAGTTGACCTTTTGCTATAAGAAGAAGGGGAGACATGCAAAATTCAGATTGAGGTCTTCTTTGGTATGCTTTTTCTTTTGAAGAAGAGAATGAAGGTAAAGGCTCAGAAATGAACTGACTTCTGAGATTAGACTGAAGAAGGGTTGGCCCCCAAGGCACTGGTTTTCTAATGGAAGCCCTGGAACTGAGCCTAATTAAATGCCAAATATGTAAGAGAGGTTGCGTAGATAGTTCCCCTCTCTATCATTCTGTTAATATTGCAGCCTGCTGCTTAAATCCACACCTATGTTTTTTATTCATTTGCATTGACCTGATCAGCGAGCTGTTTTGAGCATAACTGGGAAAGCAGACTGAACTCTGAAAACAGAGTGTAATGAATGAGTTAGTGGCTATTCTGACAGGTAGCAGAGTGACATTGAAATATGAATATGGGGAGTGTGAGTATATCAGAGAAGCAGATAGCAAACATTAGTCTTTTATAAGACCTAGTCCCTCTTTTTCCTAAATGTGCATACCTGAATCTTTAACTTATATATTCTCCAAATTATAATTTTAAAGTAATTTTGCAAGCCTCAACATTTCTGTACTTCTTACACAGACCCAGTAAGAACTGCTCTATGCATCTTTATGACTTAGATTATAAACCAAACATTGAAAGCCAATTCCTATTCCAGCTAATCAAGAGCAGCAATTAAACACCAGGTTACTTAAATGATATTCTATCACAGCCTTCATGTTTCCCATCACACTACATATGGTCCAATTGTTTACAGATCACCAAAAAAAAATCCCTGCTCAGATGTTAAATCAAGATGTTTTCTTCACTTTCAAATGGTAGGCTGGCAGCCAATTTTTACAATGAGTTATTCTGAGTAAAAAGGAGAGAAAGAGAGAGAGAAAAAGTTTTTTTTTTTTCATGATTTTTCATGTTTAGACTTAGGCTAAGATGGCTCATCAGGACCTGCCAAAATGTACCAGTTTATTAGGCATATTTTCAGGTCCTATGGAGAAATACTCTTGGGGAAATTACCTTTTTCTGCACATTTAATATGAGAGTGAAAAATCAGGTGAGAATTTTTTTCTAGCCAGAAATAGGTAACATGACATGAAGGCTCAGCCACCTGTCGGTGACAAAGTTCCCTGCTTAGTACTGTCTGGCAGCCAGAATTTCACAGTCTTAAATCATAATGCAAAATGCATTACACTCACATGTAGCAATGGGTCAGTGAATCTCGAAAGACTTAGGGCCTGATTCTGGACCGAGCCCTGTAACTTTATAGAACTCAGTAGAATTACACAGGAGTAAAATATGTTCAGGTGCAAGCAGAGTCAGGTCTCAGTTCTCAAGATGTTACAGAATAATTGCCTGTTGACCCTGGCACAAGCTCCAATAGCAGAGAGAGTTCAAGATCCAAGATGTCAAGCCAATGGACCTGAGAGCACATTGGAAACAATGTGTTCAGTCTCTGGAAGAAAGACAGCTTTGCAATTACTCTCAAATGATCTTCTCCAGATGACCCAGCATATAGTGAGATCTTTCAAGAGTGGTGCCCTTTATGTCTGGAAGGATGAGCTGTGGCAATAGGGTGACACTGGGGAGGAAGTGAGAAGTAGAAATAATGGGATCTTGGAGAGAACTCCCCCCACCCCCATGTGTGAAACTCATCTCAATTTTTCTTTTGTGTTATGTCACATGGACAGCAAGATTAACATACCCTGCTTTATGTTCAAGATTTTAGCTTCCCCAGATGTTGGAAGTTGTGCGATGCAAATGTTTTAAAGCTATTTTGCTGGTTGTCTGGAAGATGTTATTGTATATACATTTCTAAAACTAAAACCTTATAAACATTTGAATTGGAGTAGCTGTTTTTGCTTGTGCCAAAAGGTTCTGTGGAGGTTGGAGAAAGATCCTGGCCCTATGGGTTTGTGAAACTGTTTTTATATGTGGCTAACACAGCAGCTCTCAAATATACAGTGTAAGAAATAAACACAAACAAAAATGTTGAGTAGATTATACTGTTTAGTCAGTTACTCTGGAGATGATTCATAAGCTCATTTTTAATACTACAAAATATCTCAAACCCTACTTTTAAAATCATATTCTCAAATTTGACAGCCACACCTAGGCTAACTTAAAAATGAATTAAAAAAGGAAAAGATAAAGAGGGAGAAAGCAAAAGTAGCCCTAAGCCATGCAGACTGTCCTATCATTCTCACTTTTCTTTCTGTTTTATTGTCCTCCTATGTTTTGTCATGACTTCACACAGTTTCCGATTCCCAAAACCTCCTTTGCAACCTCATGATACCTGTTCACATTAAGAAGTCAAGTGAATGATTGCTAACATAGGGAAAGCCTCTAGGTTATAAATTGGCAATGTTTTGTTTCTCTACAGACCAATCAGGTGTAGTTCAGCAGAAGGGGGCAAAAGTGACTGTCATTGGCTCCTGAAATCAACTTAGTCATAATGTAAAATCACAGAAGGGAGAGGAACAGTACACAGGTTAAGTACAGCAGTATAATATAGCACATTGGGTGTGTCTACCTGTATATATTAATGGGTTGCAATAAACTCCAGTGCTTATCACACTGGAGTTTATTGCTCCCAGGCACTGCATTTACATGTACGCCCAGGACCACAGTGCACTGAGGTGGGTTAGAGCATCCCCAGCTGACAGGGGGTCATCCTGCCAGCCCGGGGCTGCTCTGACCGAGCTTAACATGCTGTGGAAGGCCTGGCTGGGGCATGAAAGTACCTCATTATGGGGCTAGCCAGCAGACAGCCCCTGCACTGAAGTGCCTTCATGCCCCAGCCAGCCAAGTTAGCATCTACATGTGTAGGGCTGCAGAGTATTTACAAGTACTATCCTGCTGTGGAGTTTATTAGTTTACTCCAGCCTAATAACCCATGAGACGTTTACTGTGGAGCTAATTTATCTAGTCTGCAATAAACGTCTCATATAGTGATTAGTGATATACTTAAATTGTTATATGGGAATATATGAATTGATGCTGCTACCTGCCGAGGACCCTTAACTCCCAGTGTACTCAAAGGACATAATCAACTTGCAAAACTGTTAGTAATGGTTTATTTTAGCTAATATTTTAGGCTACTATTTGAGAGAAGTCTTGCCAAGGGAAGAGTGTAAATATAGCAATAGTAATGACCCTACTATAAGCTACTTGGTAGCCAGAGCAGAAAATGGCATTAATTACAGCTTTGGTAAATGCTCTTACTCTGATTTTTCTGGGCATCACAATAGATAGTTTGTATTTAGACCTGGCATGCCCACTAGTTTGTTAAGTGCAATATTTACAAATGAATTAGAGGTTTTCTGGCATTAAGAGTAGAAAGAACAGTGGTATTTCAGAATATGATTGCTGTTCTAATCTTAACAATTAGCAATAGAAAGACAACCTTTAAATACTAAGAAAATGAACATGCTAGAAAACAGTAAATTGTCATTTAATGCTGTTGAAAAGGATGAAAGCAAATGCATGTGCTGTGAATCAATTTTATACTATTTCTGACTGGCTTCAGATAAAACATAGCATTTTTAATAATACATGATTAACATTACAAGCTATAAAATGTAATCTTTCATTATATAGAAAGTGTTTTTGACATTGACATACTATATACAGTGGAAAGTCTAGTATGAGGAAAACTAACATTTCTTGCTGCCATCAAATATTAAGAAGACTGCAGAAATATTAAGAATCTCTACATGACAGTCTGGAAAGTCTGCAGTGTGAGCAGATTCTGATGATGTATTTCACATCTGTCTTCAGTCCAGCAGAGGGAGAGGAGAATGTGTATTTGGGGTTTATACAGGATGCAGGCAAACATTAGCCAGAGCCTTTATTAAATTAAAGGCAATTGAGAGTTTTGAATCTTGGGTTCTGTTCCTAGTTCTGTCACTGTTGCATTGCATGGACTTCAGGGCAAGTTTTAACTGTGTATTGGGCATGTTAAATAGTATTTTGTATATATCTTGTTCCAGGGCCTACTGATGTTAATAGAAAGCTGTCCATTATATTCAGTGGGTGTTGCATTGAGCCCATTTAAAATATCTGAAAATATTTTGAGACCCTGTAAAGGAAACCTAGCTTCCCCCAAAGCATCCATGGTTCTTAGTAAGAGGAACACAGAAGGGAAATAAAAATTTGAATTTATTTCATATATATTGGTCTGTAACTTGTGTTACCCACTCATTTCTAGCTACCACACCATATGCCAGGAAGACTAAGGCACATGTTCATCTTTCCTGAGAATGGGTAAATTTGTTTTGTCTTATTCTACACCCATTGAACATTTTGGGTTTCAATATTTGACACTGATTTGATTGTAATTCAGTTCATGTTCTGCTAAGATTGTGAGCAATGGGCTTGAGAAGGGACAACATATAAAGCATACAGCAAAACTAGTATGAGCAAGGAGTGGGTAGAATGTAAAACAAATGCAGAGAGACTGAAATAAAAATGATCGAGGGAAGAGGAACTACTCATAGCCATATAGATTGATTCTGCATACTACATACAGGACACCCAATTGTGTAAACCCATGTTTATCAATAATACATAACATAAGATTTCATTTGGCTGGGTTTTTCCCCATAAAATGAAAGAAAATGTGGACTTAAATTATGCGGAGGGGGAAGGGGGAGTTTTATGAATTTGACCTATATTTATGAACCCTCAAAACTGCATGCTGGATCCATAAAATCTTGCAATCAAAAAGGTTCACTCAGGGTTTCATAGCTGTTGCTCTTACAGCATTCCCAGATAAACCATAGGGATTGAAAGCCAGATAGCAGAAAAAAATATGTATCCTTCTACTAATTATTTAACCTGTAAAGTATATTTGTGAAATACCATAATTGTTAAATCTAAAATTGTTCTTTATTTTTTAATGACACCTCATGTGTGGCAGTATTTTAATAATGTGAGACACTTGATATTATTTTTAGGAAAAAATATATAATTCAGTTTACCTACTTACTTTTGCATTGTGATCTGAAGAGGTATTGGCTACAAAGGCATGTCTGAGCTGGTATGAATGAACTATCCAAGAATTCTCAATATTTGAATGGAATTACCTTGGCGATACAATAGAAGAGCAACAGACAGACATTAACTTTTAATGTTTGGCAACTAAAAGAAGCAGAACATGTGAAAACAGTATGACAGAGCTTGAAACAAAAAAATGAGGTGTCAGGACATCGGGATAGGAGCTCTGCTGCCTAGTGCAGGGTGAGAGCTGGAATTCTGGATGCTTTGGGCCAGAAATGCAAGGAAAGCTGCCAGCATGGGCGTGCATATTAGCTTTGCTTTTTCATTTTAACCTAAGCTTCTAAGCTCCCTAAAATACTATATTCCTTCTTAATAAAATTACAAATTATAATAAAATATTTCTTGTTTTAACAAGATTGTTCTGAGTCACAGGAAACATCTCATTCTGTATCTCTCAAAGAGGTAAAGAACTAAAATTGGGAAAGGACATTGGTAGAATTAAGGCATCTAAACCAAAACTTGCAATTTGGGGAAAAAGAAACATGAGTTACTGCCTAACCCTGGAGGTGACTTTAAATTTTTCTGCTTGTGTATATGCTAGGAACTGCCTCAATGTAAGTGGATCAGCACCTATTTCCTAACTAACTAAATCAGGCTCAAGAATTTACATGGTCCACCTTCTAAGTTCCTTGAGAAGCCAGATCCAGTCAGAGAAATACCTAAGCTATAGAATCAGGCCCTTACAAACATGCATTTGCAACCACTTTCCTTTTTAAAAGGAGTCCAGGAGAGGAAGTGTCAGTGCCTGTGTTTTATGTAATGACTAGAGGTTAAAGGAAGGTGACAGGTTCACTGCTGTCTTTAGCATGAAGAGATTCAAACTCCCAAGAGAACTTTAACAACCAGGTTATAGAATAAGCACTAGTCACCTCTTCAACTATATTATTGTTAGAGCTCTATGATCCCAGATGTCCATATTAAATGAGCCATGTGAGAAACAGATGACTGCTGGATGGTTAATTGTTTTGTAAGATCCATTATGAACATCTGGCTTGCTTTTCAACACCAAAAACAGCCAAAAGGAATGTGAAGGTTTTTCAGCATCAAATCTCATCAAGACCCAAAGGTCTTTAAGGATCCAACAGCATCTTCACAAAAAGCTCTCTTGTCTTGCTACAGCTGAAGGCAGCAACACAGAGGAACTTTGGAAGGGGATTCAAAACCACTGTCTCTGGCCTATGATGAATACACTGATCCAAGCCCTCCTCAAGTGGAAGAAAACGATTCATTCTACTTGGCAAGATGACACTTCATCTCAGCAGAAGAAGGAGACATAGCTCCTCAAAGCCAAAGTTCAAAGGAGAATCCAGGAAATCAAAAACCAGTGGTGGCAAGAAAAAACCAAGAAGATTCAGCTGTGCTGACAAACGAGACATGTACAGTTTCCTCCAGGCAATGAAAGTCATTTATGGTCCAATCTCCAACAGTCTTACTTTCCTGCAATTGCAAAATGGTTTGACACTCCTCAAGAAACAAAGAATCTATCCAAGCTAAAAGAAGAGAGCACTTCAAGGAGCTCCTGAACCATGAGTCAATTGTGACCAATGCTACCACCAAGTCCATCTCCCAATATCCTGAAAGGGGATCCTTCACCAACCCTCCTATCCTAAAAGAAGTCTGGCATACCAGCAAAGTTACCAAGAGCAAGGCTATTGGATCAGATGCCGTATCTGCTGAAATCTTTAAGGCTGGCAGTGCAAGAAACTGGTACTTTGATTACTTTGTAATCAAATATATTCTTTGAATTTGGAAAAATAAGGAGATCTCTGGGGATCTAAGGAATGCTAACATTGTGACTGTTTTCAAGAAAGGAAATAAGTCTCTGAGAGAATTATTGAGGTATTGCCATCCTTTCCACAGAAGGAGAAAATCCTCCTGAACCATCATGTACTTCTTGCTGAGGAAGTCCTGCTGGAATCTGGGTGTTGCTTCAGAACATCCCACAGGTTAATTGACATAATCTTCGTTGCTTGTTAACTCCAGGAGAAGTTTCATTGACATTTACTAAGGCCTTTGACTTCATTAATCATGAAGCTTTGTGGAAAGTACTGGCCAGATCTGGATGCCCTGAAAAATACATCAAGGTCCTGAGGCTTCTCCATGACCAGATAACTGCGACCATTCTTTGTAGCAAATCAGAGACAGATCCATTTGTCATCCAAACTGGAGTCAAGCAAGAATGCATCATTGCCTCAGTTCTCTTCTCCATTTTTTGACCACCACCCTGGTTCATGTTAAGGGCCACTTCCTTTCAAAATTGACATTGAAGACCAAATATTTAAAATAACCATCCTTTACCTTCAGCCTGACCATCCTTGTATACATGCTGGAAAAAACCTCCAGACCATGCTAGACTTCTTCTCAGAAGCCTACCAAACTTTGGGCCTCTCCCTCTCAACATTGAGAAACTGAAGTGCTCTGTCAGCCTGCTCCAAGCCTCCCCCCCCCCCAAATTGCCATCAAAGGAAAGACTCTAAAAGTAGTCAAGCAGTTCCCTTACCTCAATAGTCACCTCTTTCAGAGAGCCAACATTTATGAGGAAGCACATCCCCTTTGCTTTCCTCTGGAAATTCCTTCAGCATGTTTTTATTCATCACAATTTCTGGAGGGACACCAAGATCCAGGTCTACAATGCAGTCCTCAATCCCACTCTTCTCTGAAAACTTGGGTGACCTACCACTGGCATCTCAAGATCCTGGAGAGGTATTACCAATGATGCCTCTGGAAAATCTTCTGCATCAAATGGTAGGCCTGTGCAAGTAAGCAGCTATCCAATCTGACTTTGGATCTGGCTGCTCTGGCCTACCAGGGGCTACCACTCCTGCAGCTTTCAGCCCCATGTGGTGTAATACATAGACATGACATGAGTTTTGCTTTCAAGAATCTGGGGTGCAGTTCCCCCTGAACCCCTGCACTGATCTTTTTGCACTTGGCAGGCTTCATGCTCTGAGCAGAGGCTACCACCCCTGCAAGGTTCATCCAAATCAGACAAAAAACAATGAAGTTATCAATATTTCATCGATTCCCCATTATACCCTATGGCCAGATCTCCGAAGCGGCTCTGAAGCTTTTCCGAAGTGTTTTGGAAGCTCCAAACCACTTCAGAAAGCCTAACAAAGCTAGTGCTTTGATCTGGACATGCTGCTTCAGATACCAAAGCATCCAAAGCTTCTTTACATCTGAAGCATGGTCTGAAGCCTTGCACAGCCCTATCAAATAAGAAGATTGTTGCACAAACATTAGCATCCTGCTGAAGCCAGTGCAACCAGCACTGAATCTGTGATCCTGAAGCGCTATGTTCAGGGCATCGATTTTCTGGCAGGGGGCCAGCAAAGAGAAATTAAGCTTATGAGTATCCTGCATTATCCTGCACTATCCCACAGTGGCCAGCATCTGGTGTGTCCAGCTGGAGGTAGCTCTATTTCCTTCCCGTGCCCCATGGGCTCACCCTGGATCTTTTCCTGTAGTCAATGTGCAGGGAGGCACACTAGGAGACATTGAAGTAGAGTTCCAGCCAGCCAGCTTTCCCTAAGCTGATATCTAGCATCTTCTGGAGTTTCTTAGGCTCATTGGTGGGGAGGACCAGGACATCTGCATAGGCTAAGAGCCCATGTACATCTTGCATCCTGGGCCATCCACAGCTTCTCTGAGGAGGGGTTAAACAGCCATTTTAGGATAATCAGCCTGGGTGGGTAGTCTTGCTTGACCCAGTCCAGACTGGAATGTCCTGAGTTTTTCCCTCTGCTGACTGGATAGTGATGGTTCAGTTGTTGAAAAGCTTCTGAGTTGTTCAAATGAATTGGTCTGGCATCCCAAGTTCTTGGAGGGTGTTGAAGATGTGCTGGTAGGGCATGAAGCCAAAGGCATTGAAGTGATCCATCCATCCATCCCACTATGCACTGACAACTCAATCTCCAAACCCATCTGTGGTACAAAGTTGTGTTTTAGCAGGCCTTTATAGACAGCAAGACTTTCTGGATTAGCCCAATGGCCCTCACAATGCAGCTGACATAGATCTTGTAGATGGTGGAGCTAGGGATGATGGACCCCCAATTGCTTGAGTTACCAGGCTCACCTTTTTTGTAGTTAGGAAGTCATAGGTTTGGGTTTTTTTCAGGAACTGGGTAAGTAGCAGAACTCTTTGCATTAGTTGGAAAATGTTGACAGCATGAGACAACCTGTGTCTCACTTCTTCACCAGGCTGTACCTGATGTTGTCTTTGTCTAGTGCAGTGTTCCTTAAACCCTTTTTTATCCTAAATATCATATGGTGTTTGAATACAATACAAGACCAATCCAGAGAGCAAAGAGTGAAACACTGGTCCCTTCCCAGGTTAGTTCCCAATCACAAAGCTACAGAATTAGGGCACCTGTACATACCATGGGGTTTAATCCTCATTAAATTAAACAGGTTTATAAAATTTAAACTTGTTTATTTTGGAGTGTTGCACCAGTGTTTGCACACACTTGATTTTCAAATGAATTAAGCCTGGTCCCTGGCCAGTGCTGCAGGAGAGCAGGACAGTCTAGCACTGTCCCCCTTCCCACCCAGCACAGGGCCCCCCAACCTGTGCTCTGCCACACAGTTCTGGGAGCACAGAGCTGACACACCCACAAGGAGAAAAAAAAGTGGAAGCAATCTGAAACCAGAAGCAATTCAAAGGGGTGAACTACCAAAAAAGTCACAGTGCCATCTGGTGGACAAAGAGGATCATTACATGCCTTTGAGTGTCTGTGTTTGCATGCAATGAATCCATGCACACAACGCTTTATTTCACAGAGAACCAAACTAAACTACGTCCTAAGAGTTTTACTTTAACATGCCAAAAAGACTTTTAAAGTGTCTGGAAAACCTGTTCATGCAAAAAGTCATGCTATTGCAGTGTAAGAAAGGGCAAAAAATGTGGTGTGTACAAAGGCCCTTAAGTTTCCTCTTCTTTTCTCTCTTTGTGCCCCATGAAACTTAAATTATTTGATGCACAAATGGTCCAGCTTCAACAAGAGGGGTGGAGTTTGCTTCGCTCTCCAAGCATAGTAACCTGTAGCCAGGTAGTTAAACATTTTCCAGAAATGATAGAAACGTGCTTTTAATCCCCCCCTTAGGCTGAAGAGGCCTAGAACTTGATCTTTTACTTGTGTTAGCGCTGAAACCACCATTCTTTTATGGAAAAGGCCATAACCACTACCATTGTTATATACCTATTGCTTGGAGAAAAATGCAGAGGGGTGGATTATGAGCTCTGGATCTCAAGTGGCTAAGAGTGCCACCCTGAGGTTTTGTCTGTTGTGTGCAAGTGCCTAAATTCTTTAAGAGGGCATGATTTCAGAAAAAACCCTCTGTGTGTTAATATCTGTGTATTAATTTCCTTTGGATAGCTTTCAGGAACTCCCTAATTGGTGTATAGGATTTTGGGACTGCCATTCTGAGGCATCAACCACTCTCCATTGACTTTACAGGGAACCTATGAAGTGTTTTAGGGGTTTGGATTCCACTATAGGTATAACTAACTTTGTAGGTACCTAATTCCACAATTGGTCTTAGTTTAGAATCTCTAATATATGTTCCAACTTCTTTTGGTCTCACTGAAAGAACCCTGATCAGAAATAATGATGCTGATACCAAAGCCCAACACTAGCAGTGGAATTATAGGCCTCCCCTTTGAAAAAAAACACTAAAAGGGGTCGTCCCTGAGAGATTGTGGGGAAACTGGATGCAAGTTTGCCCTGTGGATCTGTGACAAGTATCTAAAGAATAATCATTATTTTGAAAGCAGCATGATATAAATTATTCAATTTAATTTTAAAACATTCATGCTACTTTGTCACCATACACAGTATTTGCAGAAATGGAAATGTTAGCATTGAATTCAGAGGAGAAGGGAGGAAAATAAAAATCCTTTTAGGTCACCCAGTTCATCTTTCTGCCAATTCGGATTGTTCCCTACAGTATATTTTCTAGTGCTTTGTCATTTCCCAAATTAAAAACAGAAACAATGCATGTAAAAATATTAAATTAACATTCATTTGGCAGCACAGCAAATTACATTTATAAGTGAACTTCTCAATTAGCCCTCTAAAGCTTCCTTGGGACTACTATACTGTAAGATCAGTAACATATTTTTACTTTGTATTCAAGATAGACATTAACCTAATTTTGAGGAAAGGGCACTTTAATTTTTAAAAGAGTTTAGAATTTGTGAAGGAAATTTAACGTCTATAAAAGATGATAGACTTACAACACTGAAAACTGATTTTAATAGTTTATATACAAAAGAGTGATATAACAGTTGAATAATTCCAATACCACTCCATCAATATATAATAACCTTGTCTGGAAGCTTCATCTCAAAGGATTAAAATATAGTTTCTTATAGGTCTGATGTTGCTCTGTTTTAGTGAATGGGGTGAGATAAAATCCCTGTCCATTCAGATTCTAATTCAGTAAAGCACTCAAGCACAGGCCTAACTACCTTTGAAGTACATGTGAAATTAGTGCTGAAATTGTGTCGGTTTTTAACCTGGTTTTGTCTTCGCTACTAGGAGGTATGTTTTTACCATGGGAAAATTAACTCATAGTAAATGCATAAATCCTTATGCAGAGAGGACTTCGGTTGTACTGGGCTTATCTGCACATAGAAATATTCTGGGGTGGGTTAACTCTAGAATATTTACTCTGGAGTAAACCCACCCTGGGCAGGCATTTAAATATGCAGGGATGTGGGAGCAGATTTGCTGCTCATGGCAGCTGTCTGCTCCCGCCCCCAGGGCCCTGCACCAGCCCCCTGCTGCTGCCAGGGGGAGCTGGAGGCTCTGGCCACAGCTAACTATGGCTGGCAGCCATCTTTTAAAAGGCAGCCCCTTGTGCTGCTACCAGGCCACCTGATTTTCTGGCCCAGAGCAGCGTGCAGAGCAAAATGGCAGCACACAGTGGCTCTCTCACCACAGCCTCTGCTCGATAAGCTGTCGCTACTCCAGCCCCTGGTCTCAGCAGCAATTTTCACTGCCTCAGGCTCCTGCTGGTCATTGCAATGACCCTTCTGGCCCACCATGTGGACCACTGCCTGACCCAGGGCAGTCTCATCCCTGGCAGGCCTGCTGTGCCATGCGGCTGCCTGGCTTGGCTCCCTATGGCATCCCTGGCCTCCTGCAACTGCACCACTGCTGCTTGGATCCCATGCTGCCACCCCAACCCCACTACGGTTATCCATGCCCTCCTGGGCCTCCAGCCCTGCCACCTCTGGGCCTACCTGACCAGCCAGAACTGGTGGCTGCATGTTTTCCAGGCCAACTGGGACAATAATCAGTGTCTTGAATTCTTTTGGATGACCCAGGATGCCTTACTGGAGTGGCTCTGCCTGCACCTGGACTGGCAGGACATAAACATGTGGTTCCTCACTCCATGGACACCCAGCTGGCCATCGCCCTGCTCAAGCTCGCCATGCCCACCAGCCTCTGCTACATGGGCCATCTCTTTGGTGTGAGCAAGGCAACTTCCAGGGAGGCCATCCTGTAGGTGTGCAATAACTTCCACGATGAGCTGGGGCACACTGTGCTCTGCATACATGACCACCAAGCAGCAGTGACAGGGTTCCATGCCCTGGGCTTCTCCAGTGCATCAGGGCCCTGGACAGGACCCATATCCCCATCACCTGCCTGCCCCATGGTAACTGCCCCAACTACAGCTGGTAGGGCATCCACTCAGTTTTGCTTCAGGCCATCATTGACTACTGTGGCACCCTCATGAATGTGAGCACCAGCTGGGCAGGCAGTGCCCATGATGCCTGCATGTTCCATCCTTATCAGGGACCCCACCTACCCACTCCTCCCCTGGCTCATGCAGCCCTACACTAGCCAGCTGAATCCCTGCCAGACACACTTCAACTGGTGACTGGGCCAGATCTGTGCACTCATGGAGCATGCCTTTGCCTGATCTGCCAACTCCATGAGTGCTCTCCTCAAAGGATGCCTTCACTGCCTCTTCAAAGTTGCCATGACCAACACCACCCAAATCATTGTTGCAGCCTGTATGCTGCATAGCATCTGCAAGGCCCAGGGGGAGCTCTTCTGTGAGGCCTGGGCAGAGGAGGTGCAGTGGACAGTGGATGCCTGGCACTGGGAATGTCAGCTATGGTGACAGTGGTGGGACCCCCAGCTGAGGCCCCAAGTTTGGTGCTCATCTACCAGCAGGATCCAGGCTACCAGATGCAAGAGGCACTGGCCAACTACTTCCTCCTGCAGTCCCTGCTGTAGCCCACCTGGCCAGCTGCCCAGGGACCCTTGCACCACTGCTCACCCCCAGCACCACGCTCACTGCAGACAGTTCTCACAAAAGTACTTGATTCCCCTCCACAGATCCAGACCCCAAGTGTGTCCCTGCTGCAAGTGTCCCAGGCATACCATGAGTAGCTGTTTGCGCAGACCAAGGGGTGCCCAACCCACTATGCCCTGCTGCTGCTGATGGCCATGGTGCCCCGGGCATACCTGCAAACTTGATATGGGACTCTGAGCTTCAACAGTGTGGAGGGCAAGCCCATGCTACTCCACAACCTCCACCACCACCTGCTACCTGTGGCTGCTCTTCATATCCCTGCCCCCTGCAGCTGAGGAGGACATTGCCACCAACATTGATAAATTTCTTGGCATATAAAAGGCCCATGCCAATCTAGGTATGGGGGCACAGGCTGCTCAATAAAGTTTTGCATTGTCTTCTGGCTCCCTACATATTGTCAGGGGTGGGGACGGGGGCTCTAGGGACCTGGGGGAGCACAGGCGGACCAGGTGAGACTGCATGAGTCAGTGTGAGGCTTACCAGGTGGCTATAGCAGGCATACCCATCATCCTGAGTTGGTCCCCATTGGTGGCAACGATGTGAGGCTGCCAGTGATGTCCTGGGGCACAGTGGTGCAGCGTCTGACTGTCTGGGTATTGGCCCCTCCAGGAAGGAACTGGAGCTTAGCAGGGTCATGGGCAACTTGGCATCCTAGGTGAGGCTGAGCATCCGGGACTGGCAGATCAGGCGCTGGCCCAAGCTCCCAGAGCTGATGGAGGAGGCTGGGGTGGGGAGCACAGTGGGACAGGTCAAGGACCATGACTCATTGTCTGCAAGGTCACAACCTTTATGCAGCACTGGCACGGCAACCAGCCATGCCCATGCTCCCGAATATGGTCTAACAAGTCCTTGTAAATATTCGTGTTGGAGCGCTTGCTCCGTGCAAACTGGGTGAGGACCTTGCTCTCAACCCACGTTGCAATGAGGTCCATGATCTCCTGTTGGGACTAGTCCCCAGCAGGAGGCAGCGTGTGCCATTGGGGAAGATGCCGGTGTGGCTCCCTTGATAGCTTGCTGGGCCTCTGTGCAGCAGTCCTGGTGCTTGTGGGCCTGAGCAGGATCATAGTGTGGGACAAGGGTGTTCTGGGCACCAGTGAAATGTTCTGGGCATCAGTGGTGGGGTCTAGGCAGGCTACTGCAGGTAGCCTGGTGCCAGCTGGAGTAGGACCCAGTGGCTAGAGGCTGGCTGCAGGCATCCCAGGGTGCTTCCAGGCATTCCGGGTACCTGCTGCACCCAGAATGGGCCTGGCAACCACATGGCACTGTGGTGCCAGGGACCAGTGCCAGAGCCTGAGCAGGCTGCCTCAGCTGGCCTGGGACCTATGTTGTGTGATACAGTGGCCTGCAGCTGGTTGCAGGTGGCTTAGAGCCCCAGTGTCCCTGCAGGCTTTTAAGGGGCAGGGGCAGGGGCTGGGGTAGGCAAAGAGCTTTCCTAGCCCTGGGGCTGGAGAAGCTCCCAGCCCTGGGTCTCTGGGGCTGGGCTCAGGGTAGCCCCCTGATGGTGGGGCTGACAAGCAAGAAATTTGCTCCGGGTCAGCATCTACACGTGTGTTACTGTGCAGTAACTAGGAGTAAATATACTTGCTATTACAGCAAATTACTGCACAGTAAGTGTCTATACATGTAGATACAGGCGCTTATTGCACAGTAATTTGCTTTACTGTGCAGTGAAGTGTCTAGTGTAGATGCACCCACTGTGAAGTAAACTAGGCAAGGTCAACCTTGAATTGCCATGATCTTCCTGGCAATCTTATGCTAAAAACTTAAAGGTGATTGACTTCTCTACAGTTCTACAGCCAGATAACTATTATATGTTTGTTAACTTTCTGTAAAAAACAAAACCAAAAACCATTTTAAGAGAAAAGATAAAGCCTTCAAGGACTAATCTGCTGGCAAAAGTTGCACTAATTTAAACTGATTTCCTTAAATTTATGCAATGCCTTATGTGCTTTAGAAGTCCCTTTTATTAATTTGTTTAAGTCAGTTAGGATCAGCTAAACTGATAAAAGTCATTCTTAGTAAGGTAGGAGGACGTACACAAGGGACTTGCATGGATTTAACAAAACTGGTTTTTAAACTGATTTAGGTAGTTGATACAATTTTTGAGTGTAGGCAAGAATGAGGAGTGAATGTATCAAAATAAGTACAAGAATACCACTGTAAGAATACCATTTGTTTGGTACCTAAACCAAACAAGATCTAGTTGTGAAAGATTTGTTTATTGTCAATCCCATCTATTTCCCAATGGAATTCATTACAAAGAAGTAAGTATGACTAACTCTTTGATATTGAATTAAATCACTAATTTCTAGGTACTATGTTGTAGTGTATAGCAGGCCCACTGTGTGGAAGGATAAACCAATTCAAATAATGTAAAGATTGTTCTGAACTTCTGCCCAAACCTTGAGCAAAACTAAGTGCAGCTTAACACATAAGATATCATAGGGGGTATAACAATGTGTAATAGGACTTTTTTCCTGTTGTTAGTCTTCTGAGCAAGCTTCTAAATGTTTAGGTTTTTTGTCTGAGACCATAAATGGAACTATAAAAACAGTATTGCCTTATTTCTGACTCTTAGCTGAAGCTTGGCTATTCTGGAAATCTCAGGAGAAGACTTGTTCTCAGTACATTTTCAGTCCCAAAAGATTTAGATATATTTCTTACATACGAACAAGATTTTTAGGTATTGATAGGAACCATTTGAGGTTCATCCATCACTACTATTTTGCTTTAGCTCTTGTGACGAATCAGAGGCAGTTCTGAGTCAGTATACTGCCGGTTTATATTTTTTCTATTTAACTTATCACTTCTGCAAGATTTAACTTAATATATGAAAAGCATAAAAATCCAAAGAACTTTTGATCATAAACACCAAACTCCATGAGGATGTGCGGTGGGGGGGAGAGCATAAAAGAGCTTTAGCACATTTCTCTTTGGGGAACTCAGTGTAAGATTTCTGTTGAAAACATATGGCAGACTTGCAAATGGTTCTTTTCCAGGTGTCTCCATAGTAGGGTTGGCATTGCTGTGATGTCTCAGGAAAAGACAAAATGGTTTTGTGTAAAAGGGCATTGATAATTCTGTGAGTGAAATCACAACATTGTCAGAAAAGCTACGGAACAAGGCTTGGCACCAGGCTAAATAAGTTAGCATATAAAGGCAAATTTTTAATATTTTTACCTGAATTTTTTTTCATTACAGTGCCAAATCTCCAGAAGTATAGTTTTAGGCTAGGAAAATGGAAGCACAATTCTCTTTTTCTGTCAATTTATCCCTAGTCTGCCTTCTTTGGCTTTTGTGAAATTATTCCTGATTTTATCAATCTAACAGAAGTATGGACCCTGGGTGAATTTTCCTTCTAAAATTATTTTTCTTCTTCCTTAATTTTTCATTTCCTTTTTTATGGTATCTAGTTTGCAAGTTAGAGATAAAACCCAGCCCAAAGTTACAGTGACAAAATTACCACTTTTCTGTTGATGTAATGGTCTCATATACATTGAAGACTTTAATGATACTGATGGCTTATTTTCCTCTTTTTGGTATCTTATTTACCTCCCATCATTTCTGATGCTTCCTCTCAATGGGAATCAGGGGAAACTAGATTTATTATACTACTTCTATTACTTCATAGTTTCTTAGAGATTTCAGTCTAAGCAGAAAGATGGAGTGAATCACCTTGAATACTCAGTTAACCCCTTAGCTTTAGGGTGTTACTCTATGAAGGAACTGAGAAAAATTGATACAGGGTCTGAGAGATGTTTGTCTTGTAGACTTGGTGTAGCAGGGCACTAAGATGTGCCTGGTCCTTTAAGGGCTGAAGCAGCCTGGCCAAAGAGCTCAGATGCAGGCTGCCTGAGCAACAGGCTAATGGGGTAACTGGCCAGCACCTGCAGGCAGTCAGATTACCGGAAGGGGGTGGGACTCTGGGGATGTATAAGCTCAGGGGTGGAGCTAGCAGGGCACTTTCTCTAGAGACTGCCAAGGGAAGGAGCTTGGCCTTAGAGAGCTACCCAGAGATGTTTGGTCACCTGCTTGAATGCCTACAAGGACTAAGGCTCCAGGAGCCTACAAGGTACCCAGGGCTAAGAGATGCAGTATCTTAGAATGGAAGTTTTGCCTTCTTATAGTGGCAGAACACAGACTCCCTTGTTATTGTTGTGTTGAAGTCCGGGGGCTTGTGCTTGTATTATTGATTGCACCGGTGGCTTTGGGATGAGGCTATAAGGGGAGGAGGAGGCCTCATTAGTGCCCAGTGGGCAGGGCACCCTACTGTATAGAGCCCAGTGCCAGAGGAGTGCAGCTATAGGGGCCAGAGAGCCTAGCACCAGAGGGGTGCATAGAGGTGACAATAGTAGTGTAAGACCTGTGAGGCATGGGACATGGTAAAAGGAAGGTCAGAGCTGTGTATTACACCCTTGATATTAGGGCATTAAAGGGGTACCTAAAAACAACTTGTTAGGTACATCAAAGGTATGGCAAGTGAGTCAAGTGGGTGGGCTGCCTTTGACAGGTGAGTGGGATGATGTTGTGACGGGCTTCAAGATGGCCACCAATCATGCTTAGGGTACTGGTTCTGCAAAGACCATACTGAGAGAATCTATGAGAGACAGTATATGAGGCAGATTTGGGGAGCTGAGGCAAAGGGTATCAGTCCTCCAGGTAGACAAAGGCGATAATTGGAAGATAACATAAAAACTGATCTGGAAGGTGAAGATGAGACTAGGTGGAAGGATATTGTGCAAGAGAGGAGGATATGGAAGGCTGTGGTTAAGGCCTGTGAGACCAGAGAGAGAGAAGAGAGAGAGACGTGTGAGACCAGAGAGAGAGATAAATAGGTTAAATGTACAACATTACAATGATAAGACAAAAAGTCCTGTACAGATTGTTAAAGAAAACATACTGAGCCAGCCTTGGGGTGGGTGACGTGGGTGACATCCCTTTATGCCATGGTAAGGGAGGTGCCACACACACACACACACACACACACACACACACACACACGTGTCATGAACAGCAGGTAGCAGTGCATTGTTTAGAGGCAGGGGGCCTCAGCAGGGCAGGGTGGGGTAGGCTGCGTTCACTGGGTGCTCATCGCAGATTCCTGCTCCTCTGCTTCGACTCCATGGGGCTACGGCTGGCAGTCCCTGCTGCGGGCAAACGCCTTGTTCAATTCCCTGGACCATCAGATGGAGCCCCTTCGGTGGCAGAGCAGCAACACTACTGACTTGTGGGGGGAAGGCACCAGGGAGAAGCACCAGGAAGGGCACTAAAATACAAGTTCTTCCAGGATACCATTTTCTCTAAGGCCAACTCTGAAAACAGACTTTAAACATGTAAACATTTATGCACTGCACTCAACATGGGCAGTGAAATAGGTAAGTCCTGTTTCACTCTCTCTATACTCCATTTGATTGTCAAGGGAAAATGAGGTACTGTTTGTGAAACCAAAATTAAAGAAGATTGCTTAGCCAGCCTGTTGTCCATGATTCCCTACTGTTTCTTCAAAATGGGGGCCCAAGGCTACCTGATTTCATTGCTTTTTTGTTTAATGATGAGAGAACTTTTCTAGGTAAATACCTTACTTTAAAAACAAAATCTAAAGCTTGATTTCAAAACTACTTCACCATGTTCTGTGAAAGAGAGTAAGCTATGTATATAGAATGACCACGGGATTTATCCACATGTGAGTGGAGTGCCATAGATACCCTTGCTGTGAAGTGGGAAAAAATTCTTTTTTTTAATTTTTAAAGCATACTTATGTATCAACTACTAGATTTTTTCAGATACAACACACACCTTTTTCCTTAAAATCAGCCCTCCAAGATTGGGGTACACTTGTTACATGGGGAAGCTGATTTTTTGACCAGGGTAGAAGCACCCTGCTTTGATTCAAAGCAGTAAAGATGAAGGCAGACTGTGAGGAACTACAGAAGGATCTGGCATGATTGAGTGAATAGGCAACTAAATGGCAGATAAAATTCAATATAGATAAATGTAAAGTGATGCACTTGGGTAAAAATAACCCAAACTATACTTAGCTATGCTGGCCTCTACATTAGCTGTTACCACACAGGAGAGAGATCGTGGAGCCATTATGAACAGTTCACTAAAAACATGAGCTCCGTGCTCGGCAGCCATCAGAGAGGCAAATAAAGTGTTAGGGGTTGTGAAGAGGGGGATTGTAAACAAAACTGAGAGTATCATCATGCCTCTTTATAGACCCACGGTATGTTCACACCTAGAATACTGTGCTTAGTTTTGTTCCCCACCCCTCAAAAAGGATATAGAAGAACTAGAGAAGGTACAGAGAAAGTCAACAAGGCTTAGTGGTATGGAGGGGCCTCCATAAGAGAAGAGACTAAAGAGGCTAGGCCTATTCAGTTTAGAAAAGAGATGCTTGAGGGGGGACATGATAAGGGTTTATAAAATATTTAATGGTGAAGAAAAAGTATACAGGGATTTATTATTTACTGTCTCAATACAAGAACTAGGGGTCACAACATGTAACTAGCAGGTAACAAGTTTAAAACAAACAAAAGGAAGTTCTTTTCATACAGTAGATGCATCTACATGTGCGCTTTACTGTGGAGTTGCCTAAGTAAATCCACAGTAAAGTGTCACCATCTACTCATGCAGCACTATTAGGCTGCAGGAAACTAAGTAACTCCACCATAGGATAGTAATGTCTGATACATGTACTATCCTATGGCAAAGTATATTCATGTGCTGAAACACATGTGTACATTGTGACCGGGGCTGGCTGGGGCATGAAGGTGCTACAGTGCAGGGGCTGTCTGCTGCCTAGCCCCACACCCAGCCAGCCTCTCTGCAGCACATCCAGCTGGGACAGAGTATCTCCAGGCTGGCAGGCTGATGTCCTGGACCCCCTGCTGGCCAGGGCTGCACTGCCCCGGCTCAACGTGCTGCAGTCCCAGGCACACGTTTAAACACAGCAGCCAGGAGCAATAAGTTGCAGTGCAAACTGTGCCAGGGTTTATTCAGGAGCATTAACAGAATGTGTAGTCATGCCCACCGTGTAATTAAAGTCTGGGACTCATTGCCACCACATGTTGTAGAAGTTGATAGTTTGGACAAATTCAAAATGGGATTGGACAGTTTTGGAAAGAAAGGGGTATCACTAGCTATTGAGCATGGAAATTAAGGATACAGCCTCTGAATCAGAACTTCCTAGACCTTAAATGCTGGAGGCTGCAAGTGAAAGAGGAACAGTGGGGGGAAAAAAACCCTGGGTCATACCCAGTTCACTCTCTGCCACTATGACACCAGATAGTGGGCAAGATGGACTTATGGTCTTGCCCATTAAATAGAAGTTCCTTTATTCTTATAACTCCTGCTCCACAGTGAAACAGCTGATGAAGTCAGCATCAGCAGTTTTCAGTACCAGCGAGTGTTTCAGCTTTACTTAAGCAGGAAAGGAAGGGTAAGCGAGCTAAAAATTAAGCTTACTTACCCTTCACTCTGTCCTTTCTCTATGCAGCCATAACTGTGGAAAAATCTTTTTTTCCCCTTCATCCTGCCTCTCAAAAACAAGGTATGTATTATACTCTGGGAAGCTGTGTGTGCTTAAAAATACGGTATGCCTAGATTCTCTTATTTTGAAAAATCTATGAGTTTTCTTATCCCAGTAATTCATTTCACTATCAAAAATGCATCACTGTCTTCTAAAATAGAAATACTTAGAGGTTTCACAATTTTCCTATGTGAAGGGTAAGACAGGGCATATCTAGTTTATATTATTTTGCCACAAGGAAGAGAAATGTTAACTACATACAGTAACGTAGTGTATATACACTTTGAGAGCCTTTCCCACTCCGAGTGTTTATTTACATTTATCTTGACCTGAAGTCTCCCATTTAAATATAGATTGGAATTGAGTGTTTTCTTAAACTTTAGGGTTACTCTTCCCTTTGCTGTGTCATACTTGATGTATATCTCAGACTGCTAAATTCAGAAATCAGGATCAGTTTTACTTTGCCAAAAGAAAGCTTCAAATGAAAATAATAAATTTTAAGCAAGTCCTGGCTCTATGATCTGGAAAATCCAAAGGTACCAAAGCTAGATATGTTCTTATTTACTTAAGGCAAAACCTTCTGGGATTCAAAGTTTTTTCACATTTTTTCTTTCCAATGACGTTCATATAGGTTGGTCAGGCTACAGTCCTGGAAAATAAGAAATACAGCAATAAACAAGTTCTCAATGTGATAATGACCTCCTTTGGCCTTGATTTGCTGCCCACTCATCAACCCCACCCCCCTTACTTTTACATATCCTCCAACATAATAAGCCCGCCACCACTAATGTTATAAAGTAGTAATTGTGCCTAATTGGTAGGGAGGTGACAGACCATTCTGGTAATGTTGTGAAACTGTAAGAAAGGAGGAGTGAGAACATTCACAGGCCCAGCAGTAATTATCCACTAATTTGGCCTGTTTGTGTGGGGACAGCTCATTATAGCCCTTAAGAAACCTCAGAATAAAGAGAGAAAGTAGGTAGGAGGTAAGGTTAAATAATTAGTGTTCAGCAGACTTTTTTTTAAAATTCAAAGAACAAGATTAAGGGAGGGGGGAATGTGATGAGAGTAACAATAGAGAAATGGTGTAATGTCCTTCCCTAAGTGAGTTTTACATATTTGAGAGAGGATTAGAATAGTATACAAGAGGACTAAATCACCGTAGAAAGAAATGACATGTAATTTTTATTGGACTACTGTAATTAGGGCAATATTCATTATTTTACACTTTATGATGCCAGTTTTATGCACTTCAAATGATTTACTGAATCAATTTTTTTCAATTGAAAAGGATTCCTCGATTCTAATATTTTTCAGTTATTTTTATATTCCTATTAACTATTCCATGTGTGTATTCATTTCAAACATCTACTCTTTGGTTTTTGAACAAAAATAGATTTTATTATTCTTCAACGATTTTGATATAAGACATGGGTACTTACCATGGTTTGATGCTCAACAGGTATGAGGCCAGATTTTAAAAGGGAATGTTCTGATTTTTTTCTGCACTTATGTGACTTTCATGCATGGAATTACTTATTTGCTTTGCATTCTTAAAAAACAGATTTGGTCCGAAATTGTGAAAATAAGAAAAATGGTGTTTTATAAATACTGACAGAATTGCAATATTTTAATATATATTTAGTGTATATAGATTTGTGAAATATTTCCATTCAGTGAGGAAGTTACTCCTGGGATGGATCTGCATAAGTGTTGTAGTGGTGCTTTAATTACTTAGTGAAATTCAACTTTTTAAATCTCTCAATCTTTCTAGAAAGCAGAATAGTTCCAAAATAACAAATTATCCATGTAGGGATCATTTTTGCCTTAGAAGGAGAATTGTAGAATCTTAAACACTAGCAATAGAAAATTTAAAAAGTGATTTTTCACTATTCCTTTCCTTTCCATATTCAACTGCTTTGTTAAGCCATGACGTAAACAATTAAAATGATGGGACTTCTATAGATTCCCATGAAAATCTTACACTGTGATAGACATCATTGTTAGGAATTTCTTCCTGATATTCTGCCTATTTTTTCCTTTGATCAGCTCCTATCTTTCTCTAAATTCCTCTCCCTCTTTGTTTATAAATTTCAAGCACACATTGACAACTTTCTTCCCTAGGCTGTAAGTAATCCCTAGAATAGATGCAGTGCAAAAATGCTAGATTCCAGTTCCCTTAGTCACCTTCAGTACCATTATTCTCCCCAAATATTTTTACCGAAGGATATTAACATCTAACTCTCTTATGGCACTGAATTTCAGGAGCTTCCATTTGCTAACATTCAAAATACAAAAAACAATTAATCTGTTTCAAGTATCTGACCCATCATGTTTTTTCACCTGTTCAAAATCTTAAAATTTCAGTTCTTTCACAATTGTGTGGCTGTGTTAATTTAAGTGTTTGCTTTACTGTGTTGTAGCACTATAGACTCATCTATACAAACTCAAGTGCCCAGATGCTCTGATCTGGTCAAGCTATGCTTGGCATAGAAATGGGAAAGCAATGGGAGACAAGGCAGGTTTCATGCCTGTTTTGCGGCTTCTGGTCCCAATGCTGAAATGGGTATAGAATTAAACTCACAATTAGAATATTTGCTGAAGTAGGACTATCTGGTACAATCAAGATGCTTTTACATTAAATTTTGGCAGTAATAAATGGAGCCTTGAAGCATCAGAGCTACCTTATTCTGTGAGCAAATGTTATCCCTTTTTTTTACCCTGTAATTCCTATTGCAGGAACATCTGTATCCTAATGAACTTTTTTATTGCTTTATAGAAAGGATAGTTAATTCATCAAGCCAATTCAATCCCTGGCCTCTCTGCTTATAACACTAGTAAGGATGGCAATTAGTGCCATTTTTGAAGTTTTTTGTGATGTGGGCACCTGTTCCCTAGGAACTGAATTGATACTCATTTTGTATAAGCCACATAACAGCCAACAGATGGTGATAATGCTCATTCTCTGTGACTAGTGTAATGTCCCTCAGCAGAGGTCTGAAGAGAAATAGAGACCAGACAGGAATATAAAGTTGTCACCTCTTTATTCCTCCTACTGCTAGAGCAGGCCATCCTGAAACATGGCTTTATTGCATTAAATACAGCATGTGCCGTTTGATTTATTTCTCTTTTTTATTACACTATGAATTGGTTTGTGGAGAGACATAAGATAGATTCTGTCTAATATATATCTAATATCATGTATATGTTCCATCCAATTTCTTATCTATTTGATCTAATACATCTAATCTGTGTTATCTGATTTGATCTTTTATGTATTTTATCTGATCTCTTGATCTACCCAATCTCTCTTATACAGTTTGCCTAAACACTTTTTCACTTGTCCAATCTATTTTTCAGGTTTTTCTCAGACATTTATCATCACCATGCTATTTGGACTATATAGTAGTTTCTGTCTCTACTAAAGGCAGGAATATATTGTAATAGTTTCAGGCAGCAATCAGAGATTTATTTTTCACTTTGCATGAAGCTAAGCATGTTCTGTGCCTAAGTCCCAATGGTGTGTGGGATTCTTCCTATTCTGTTGGGCTAGCGACAGAAGTTACACATAAACCAGTTTAAGTGATCAGGAACTGGTTTAAACCTGTAACACAACAAAAGTTTAATGCACATAAATTCCTTTCAAAATCACCAAAACCAATTTAAGATAAACCTGGTTGGATGTAGTATCAGACTTAACTGATTTAGGTCAAACTGGTATATGAAGCTTCTGTCCCATATTCCTTCCTGGTTCAAGTTAACTCACAGTCCTTCAACATCCCAGGATGCTTTGCAGCTCTGAGCTATGCTGCCTGCTCCAGTGGACCAGGGACTACCTAACCCTTCTTCTCCTTAGCCTGCTTCCTGCCTGTGTCCATAATACCATAGGGATGGGGGCAGCAGGGAAGCAGACCCCCAGGTTGCCCTAGCCAGGCATATCACATGGGGGAGAGAAAGCCCCTGTGGCAGGGACTTTTCAGAACCTGGCAGGCCTCTCCCACCCCCCCACCCCCAGCTGCTGATTGCTCCAGCAGCTGCCACAGAAGGGAGAGAGAAAACGTCCTCCCGGCCAAGCACCTGCCCATCCAGCCCAGCATGGGGGCACCAGGGAGCCCCTGCCTTGGTGGGGCTTCCAGACCTCCCAGCCCAGGGTCCTCCTGCCTGGGGCAGCCTCAGAGAGCTAAGTGGAAATCCTCCCTCCCTGAACCCTGCCATAGCTCTTGGGAATCTCAGGAAGCTTCAGGGAGTGGAGGGAAATTCTTCTGCCCCTCCACAACCAGTTTTCCCATAGTTGTTGTGAGACTGAGGGAGAACTAATGCATGGGATCAGAGGAATCTTCCTCCATTCCCTGGGCTATCCCTGAGACTTCAGCAGCTAGGGCAAGGCATTGGGGAATGGAAGATTTCCCCTCAGCTCCTGTGGGGCTACCCTGGGCTGGGGTAGGGGGAAGCCTCCCCAAGGCAGGGGCTCCCTGGTGCCCCCATGGTGGGCTCCAGGGGAAGGCATCTGGCCAGGAGGACTTCTTTTCCCTCGATCCTATGGCTGAACCAGGAAGGGGGAAAGTCGGAATTACCGTCAGCTCCCTAGGGCTGCCTGGGCTGGGGAACCCAGGCTGGGGGAGCCCCCTGAGAGGGAGGCTCCCCCAAGGTGGGCTGGCACCGGGACAGGGGGCTCCTTAACCCACTGTGGGGGGACAGCAGGTTTGGGGACACCTGACTATGCTGGCAATGGCCAGCAAGCTGGGACATGTGCTCTAGCACCCCCTTCCTACTGGCCTGGGTGAGTGCAGATCTCCCTCTGCCTTTCCCAATTAAAAACTAAATGTCAGTTCAGTTGGTTATCGGTTCAACCTATGCAGCTTAGAGGAAGCTGCCTAGTCTGAATCAGTTTAGCCTCAGGCTTATTGGCTGTCTGTAGTTAGCTTTGAAGCCCATGAGACAATTGAGAGTATATCAATTTAGATGCATACATATGTGTTTTGTAGTTTAGGTAGGTGCTTGGGTTTATGTGAATAAGAGACTGACAGGAAAGAAAAGGATGAACTTTAAATGTGAAATATTGAGAGATATAATTAATTCTTTATTGTACATCTTTCTATTTGGAGTTTGCAATGGGAACCTCTATGCAAGACTTTTCAATATGCTGTCCTTCTGTGTGCATTCTTATGCAACAAATATCTGTAGAGGAGCACAGTAATGATTTACAAGGATTGGAAGATTTTCTAACATACAACCAAATATAAAACTGAAAGGAAGATCACAAAGGAGGAAGTATAGTACACTACTGCTTCTAGCCCCAGCTACAAACACTGCATATACAGAATCCCTGTAGATTTGACAAAGCTCCACACAGGGCTTACAAACAGATTTGAATCCTCTTCTATTTCTTCAATCAAATCAGACACACAAAGGCAAGCTGATGCTACCTTAGTTCTACAACCATGTAAATGAAGTTCTCTTTGTTGGTGAAAGAGATCAAAGTCATAATGTGTATATCCTCTTCCTTGTCTACATGGCAACGTTTTTAACTGCTAGTATTGTGTGATGATCTGTTCTCAGTTTAATATATTATTGCCTCTATTGCCTCTTGAGCTTGATACAGTACTGTAAAATGTAAATGTTGGTATTATAAACTGGTTTAAGCTTTATTTAATACAAGGCTATATCTCTATACTTTGAGTTTGATACAGTACCTGTTAACTCTTTCACTTACATAGACAAATTTAGTAATCCAAATAGCTTTTCAACAGGTGATTTCCAAAGGAGTTCAGCTAACCAAGGGTGTACTGTAGTCACTGAAAAGGAAGTTCACATAAAATTAAGATTCTTAATTAAAATTCATAAAACAGGCAAATTTAGGACTATTGAAAACATGCATTTTTTAATCAGAAAAACTGTCCACCAGTAACTTGGTGAATTCTGTGCTTTTCAAGTATTTTCCATTTTCCCCCACCCCACAATTCATGAATTGATTAGCACAACACTGACTGGATTGCAGTCAGGTGCACCTTTGAGAGAGATGCTCAGGGTATTCTCATAGCTCCAGAGGTTGACCACTGGGGACAGACTAAGATGCTCCAAAGGTCACCTTGACTAATGATGCCTTAATTTTACCTGCTTCACTTAGGTCTTGCCAGCCTTGAGCACAAGGGATTTTGTACACTACAAGAATCATACCCTTGTCTGGTCATGTGCTCATAAATGATTGATCTCCCTTTCCTTGGAAGAGTCCTGCCTGTATGGTCAAATGTTCTGAAATTGCACTTACCACTGACAACAAGAAATTATAAAATATAACAAGAAGATGTACTATAAAAACAAGAGCAAACATAAGAAAGCAGTAACTATATGATGAGATACAGACAGAGATATAAGAATGAATACATATCAGAACAATAATTTAATTATACCTTGCATCTTACAATTAAAGACTTCAGTTCCTACTCAGCTCAGCAGGTTAGAAAGCAGCTCCTCTCTCAGACCTCCATGTCAGGTCCACCTGCAAATTCTCCTATCAGCCTACTTCACTTATTCTGCTAACTAAGGGCCTAAAGTCATGGGAATGAACTTTGCTTCCAAGGTATACATGCGTCATCCATTGGATTTGTGGGGAGCCCATACTATGTATATAACTTCCTACTTCTCAAAGGTATATTTGTTTATGTGACCATAAGTCATTCCTGGAGAAAAAGTCAGTAGAATATTTCCATTCTTTCAGACATAAAAATAACTAATCCAGTATCCCAAAGATATATTCTTTCTCTTAATTTCTCTTAATTTTCTTAATTATAAGAAATGTCCTTCCCTGAATAGCCTGTTCTCAGGTGTTATTCTTACAGGTCTCTTCTTTTAAAATGTAAATTTTTCATTGGAGGGATCTTACCCAAATGCCTCAGACCATAACCATAAGCGTGTATTATACATACCCATGTCAGACAATGGTTTATGACCATTGTACATACCCATGTCAAGAACATAAGAAGTGTCATAGGGGATCAGACCAAGGGTCCATCTAGCCCAGTATTTTGTCTCTGACCGTGGCAGGACTGGATGCTTTGAAACTGATATCTAGAGTGATCTATCTCCTATCCATTACCTTCCACCACTTTTGGTTGACAGATGCCAGAGGTAACATCTCCAACCATTCTGTTAAACAGCTGTTAATAGAGCAATCACCCATTAATTTGTCTAATCCTTTTTTGAACCCAGCTTTGCTATCTGTCTCTGACACCTCCTGTAGCAATGAATTCTACATGTTAACCACATATTGCATTAAAAAAGTACTTTCTCTTGTTATTTTTAAACCTGCCTCCTACTAATTGCAGTGGGTGTCCCCTAGGTCTGGGTTCTGGGACTTGGTGAATAGCAGTTCCCTCTTCACTTTAGCCACGTCTTTCATGATTTTACAGATTTCTGTCACATCCCCCGCTCTGCCTTCTCTTTTCCAAGCTAAAGACTTCTAACTTCTAAAGCCCCTTCTGGCTTTAAAATCTATGAATTAGGGAACTTTGACAAACAAGAATTCTCATTTTGATTTGAAAATTTTCATAGAAAATAAAATGTATTTTCAGTCAGATCTGCTTGCAGGTTATTCTGATGGCAAAGGCAAATATTATGGTATCTTTTTCATTATTTTTTAAAATGCTATTCTGTGAATAGGAACTGCTTTTTTTCTTTTTTCTCTTTTTTGCTTTTTTTATAAAAATGTTAAAAGATTGTTATATTATTATCTCAGTTTAAAACATATTCATTATTGTAGCCTTTAACATGGCTTACACATCATTTGTAAAGCCAGGGGAAATATGATGCTTGCACTCTAACCACCTCTTCCTTCTAAGAAAGCCAACTCCCACCCAGGGCCAACTGTATAATGAGCTTCATATGAATGCAGGTGTCTGCCTGCATGGGGTTCATTGCAGGACTGGGGCCTAAGCTTGTAATGAGCTATCTAATGACAGGAGCTTGCTGTCACTAACATAAGCCAGTTATTTGTTCAAAATTTAAAGCAAACCAAGTGTAAACTAGAGCTGCTTAGCAGAAAAGGTCCTCACAAATTGGAGTGGGGAAATGGCATTTTTGCCCATTCATTTTCTTCCACAGTATTTAAAATATTCTACATAAAATAGATAGCAATTACTTCACTGAGAAGTAACATATTATCAAAACTGATTTTTAGTAACTATTTTTCTTTAAACCGGTTCCAAAGAAAATGTTAAATTTGGTAAGAGTGAATATCTTGCAGCTACTAATGGACATGGACACACGCACATAACATTTTACATGATTTAAATGTGGTTAAGCAGACAGGTATACAAACCCATTAAAGCAGTGTAAATCTTCCTGGAACAGTTCAAAAGTGTACCCGGAAAATCAAGCACTGTTTTGAACCAGTTCGCTGTTATGTGTGAGCACTAAATATTTTGTTGCACAAGTCCAGCTGGTCCTCCAGGATTGCTCCTTCCCCACTACTACCTCCTCCCTTCACACACACACTGTTAGGAGGTCGTAACAGGTAGCTTAGCTTTGTTGACCAAACCTGCTGCAGGCCTTAACTCATTGATCAACTACCTAGACAATATTAGGATTTCCTGATTGGCTGCTGGAAAGAGCATCCTTCCTATTTATGTCCACCTGTGACAGCAGACTGCCAGCCAGTCAGTCAGTAGTTCTGCCTGATGGTCTGCTGTGGTAAGTCTTCATGGATCCTTTGCACATTGCAAAGGAGTATATAGAAATTTGGCACTGCAACTTGTGCAGCCCTCCAAGAACCTGGGTTTCGGGATTGCCTGTAATCATTTGCAAATTCAGTGGAAGAGAGGAAAGCAGGCCAGAATCAGCAAGATGAAAGGGGATTGAACCCTAGGATAAAGGGGAAGATGAGAAGGGGAAAGGGCCCTAAAAAGCTAGAAAAGATGCAATGCTTGAACTAACAGCTTGGAACTAAGATCTGGAGCTGGGAGTACAGAATGATGGAGGAGGAGATAGCCCAGGAAGTGAGGACTATGGAAGAGAAAAAGATAGCTCCTGAACAGAGAAGCAAAGAGGAGGGGCAGAGAGAGCCAAAGGGGGAGGGGAGAAGTGGAGGGAGAAAATGGAAGGAATGGCAGGTACAGGAGAAACCTGCTGCCTTCTCCTTGCTGCACCAAAGGGCAGCAAGGAGAAGGTAGCTCCTGGAAGATCTGGCCAAAAAATGAGTCCTCTGGAGAGGGCTCACCTTTGCAGAGCCTAGGCATCCAGAGGGGCCTGTGACAGGGCAAGCAAACTGGGGAGTCAGGAGGAGAGGATCCTCTGTAAACTAGTTAAGGTAACAGAAATGAAAGTCAAAAGGCCAGAAATGAAAGGCAAAGCAACAGAAACAAAAGTCAAGGGAATGGAGATAAAAGCCAAGACAATGGAAAGAAAAGCCAGGGGAACATAAATGGAAGCCACCCCATGGAAAAGGAGATAAAAGCAATGGGAAAAAAAAGGTAAGTCATCATACATGAAACGCAGGGATAAACTGGGAGGGTCAGAGGACTCAGGCCATTAAGGGGAAAGTGCAATGACAGAGGATTCTAGTGTTTTCTTTCAGTGTTGGTGGGGTGTGCTGTTTTTTTAATGGTAGCCTCCATATACCTGTAGAGCATTCTGAATCAGGAGAGACTCATGGATATGGAAGGCATAAGGGCATCCTTGGAGAGTGTGATGGCAGACCTAATCTGTCTCCAAAAACTGAAGTAGCTCTGGGTATATAGAGTATTCGATTTTTACCAGAAGCAATAGACCCTTGGCTCCTTGTGGTGGTCAGGTAGCAATGAAAATATGGCAGCAGGGGTTGCCATACCAGTAAAACAACTCCAGGTAAAGTTTGTATGGCACCAAGAGTTTGTAGGTGGCAGACTTTAGCAGACTATCTTCAGATTAGGTGGATTTAAATTTAGGGTGCTAAATGTGTACACTTCCTCTAACAGGGAGATCCATTTGCCCTGCTGAGTGAAACAGATGCCCTCCTTCCAGGTGCAACCTGCTTTATGTTGCATAGGGACTTCAATTGCATCATGGAGGAGGGGGACAAGAGGTGAACTCAGGAGACCTTGTAAAGGGACAGGTCATCCTGTGGAAAATGGGGTTAGGCCACCAGTTACTGGATATGCAAGAATAATCCCTGGAATTGATACAAGATTTACCCGAGGAACACATCAAGCCAGGTTTGGTTGCAAGTTGATTTTGTTTTACTACTATGTGGTTGGAAGATCTGGGAGTTGGAGCAAAGCCCAGTCTTCTTCATAGACCATGTGATGTTGAGAATTAAAATAGAGATGGGGAATTGAAGTGCAAAAGGAAGAAGGATGTGAAAATTAAACACCAAGTCCCTGGAAGAGGAGGAGGTGAGACACAAGTATAGCACTTTATACAGAGGATGGAGGGTACTGGGGTTATACCCTGACACAGCATGCTGGTGGGCCAAAGTGAAGAGAAAAGGACCTTTCTGGGCAGTTGGGTAGAGATGAGCAAACAAGTGAAAACACTGTTTTGGTAATGACAGCAGAGACTGCAGCACCTGTACAGGTAGGCAGCACAGGGGTTCTCAATGCCAAAGAAATGAGACTAAAAATCATCTGACAGTCTTGTTTATAGAGAAGGGGGAAAGGAATTTTTTCCTAGCTTGGGCATACCGGGTCAAGGAGTGGGAGGAGTGATCTCCTTTTTAGTCAACAACACAGGACAGAGAAGGAACACATGAGGACCTTGGAAGGAGGCCAGTCAGGAAGTCCCAAGAAAACACGTTAAGCATAGCTACAGGCTTTTATTAAAACCTGTATGCAATTAAGGAGGTTAATCAGAGAGCCCCAAGGTCCTTTGTGGATAAGCTGGCAGTGTCCCTGATGGAAAAGAACAAAAAAACCCCTGACAGAACAGTGGACACTGAAAGAGCTGATGACAGCACTAAAAATAGAATGGGAACACCCCAAGAAAGGATGGTCTCCCTAAAAAATTGTATATTTTCAATTGCATTTGTGACTTAATTGGGGCAGACTTCCTGGAGGTCTACAGAAAGTGCCTGGTGAAGGCATGTTTGAGGATCAGCATGGAGATTGGTCTGATTATGCTCCTGTTTAAGAAAGGAGACAAAAAGATATGTGGCCAATTTCTTGTTTAAAAAAAAGGGTAATATAGCCAAAAGACTACTAGCCAAAGTGATAGCTGTGTACCTGAAAATGATGATGGGAACAATAGTACAGGAGAACCAGACCTGCGTGGTCACAGGGAGGCAAATTGCAACCTCCCTCAGATACCACAGGATGCCTGGCAATATTGTGGGGATCAGAATATGAGTGTGGCTATTTTGAATTTAGACCTGGAGAAGGCCTATAACCTTTTTTGTTTATCATTTGAGATCAGGTTGGGGTCCTATCAATTTTTGCAGACTGAATTCAAATATTATATAAAGATGAATAGAGCAAGATATTTCTCAGTGGGTATCTTTCAAACCCAGTGTGGACCAGGTTATAGGTGCATCAGGGGACTCCACTGTCACCAATACACTTTATTTGCACAGTGGAGCCTCTGGTCAACAGGATCAGAAGAGACTGAGTGATCAATGGGTATCAATCCCAGGCAGTGATGGGGCAGCAGTGGAGTGCACTGCATTCATGAATAATATAAATGTGCTAGTCCTAGACAGTATCTATGGTGCAGGTGCTAAGGCATTGGATGCAAAGCTAAATGTCCATAAAATAACCTGTTTTGTGTAGGAAAGGATGAAAGGAGTAGTGAGGCTGGGGTTGCTGTGGTTAAGGACTGAGTTAAAATACTGGGGGTGATCTTAAAGTCAGCCATCTCAGGCAGAGCAGCCTGGCACACCATGCTGATAAAGATCCAGCAAGAACTGAGGCCTCTCTTTTAAGGGGCAGGCAGCCTTGGCAAAGGTGCCAATGTTACCAGTGGTATTGTATGTAGGAAAGTTTTTTCCACCGTTGTAGAGGGTGGATGTCTGATACAAAAATAATGTGCTCTGGATTCACAGAAGGAGCAACTCTCTAGGGAAAAGCTGTACAAAGAGACAGCTGTAGGGGCCGGAGTCTATCGGAAATGATTTTATTTATTTATTCCAAATATGTGAGCTTTTTTTGTATGTCAGCAGTGAAGGGAAAAATGAAAGCAGGGAGATTTGTACAATATTATGGTGGAACCTTACTAAGAAGGCTAAAAGTATAAAAGGGGTTGGTTTCACACTGAGCATGGGAGATTCTCCTATTCTATCATAGGGTAGAATATTTTTCAGGCCAGTATCAACTGGGTCAAAGGTGCTGATGCATCAAAAGAAAACAGAGGCAGAGGTGATGGTCCAGGAGGAGGTGGCACCAGTTCACAACTTCCTAACAGAGGTGCCAAAAAGGGTGTGTGCTACTATAAATGATAAGGGAATGGTATGAGAGCAAGTCCATGGCATGTGAAATCATAGACTCATAGAAAATTAGGGTTAGAAGGGACCTCAGGAGGTCATCTAGTCTAACCCCCTGCTCAAAAAAGGACCATCTCCAACTAGATCATCTGAGCCTCCAAGGATAGAGATTCTACAGATTCTCTGGGTAACTTGTTCCAGTGCTTTACTACCCTCCTAGTGGGAAAGTTTTTCCTAGTACCTAACTTAAATTTCCCTTGCTGCAACTTGAGACCGTTGTTTCTTGTTCTGTTGTCTGGCATATGAACAACATGTGCCCCTAGAGGCTGGGGGGTGGGGGGGGAACAGCGACTGCCCACAGGCAGCGGCGAGGGCATGGTAGTGGTGAATGGGGAGTTCCTGCAGGCAGCCATGGCGGTGGTGGTGTTGGTGGCTGGTGTGGGTGACGAGCAATGACACAGCAGCAGCAGCGGCAGTGATCGGCAACCACCCACAGGCACCGCCAGCAGTGTTGGCGGTGCTTCTTTCAGGGAGTGCACTGCTTGCTAGTTTCAGGGGGTGCATGTGCACCCCCTATGCATCGCTAATGATTTGACACCACTGAGAACAGTCCAGCTCCATCCTCTTTGGAATCACCTTTCATGTACCTGCAGGCTGCTATTAAATCCCCTCTGTTTTCTCTTCTCTAGAATAAATAATCCCAGTTCCCTCAGGCCATTCGCATAAGTCACCTGCCCCAGCCCCCTAACGATTTTCATCGCCCTCCGCTGGACCTGAATCCTACCAATAAGTGACATGGCATACGTGGCACTTATGTACAGTGCCTGAGACGTAGTTGTTGGATTAGGAAACTTAGTTGCACATTTTCTGGGGGTGTCACTTTGCCTGAGACAGGTGAGGCAAAGTGGCAACATACTGAGCTACATCTTGGGGCTGAATGGACTAACATGGGAGGCAATTCTGTGTGCTGTTTTACCATATGGAGAAAAAAGCAAAGGAAAAACTCCTGCAGAAGTGTGTGGCAAATTTTAAGACTAGTTTCTGGAAATTAAAAACCTTCTGGTTTTCTGACATATGAACATTTAATGAAAGTGTGACTCAGACTCTCACTAAGTAAGCTGAAGCTCTACAATGAACATTCAGGGTGTGCAAAGTGAGCAGTATTCAATTTGGATTTAGATTCAGCCCAATTTGGAGGATAGTGATTTGATTCATGGATTTGGATCACTGTCCCAATTCAATTCAGCTGAAACTTAACCTGAAGATTTGATTCTGATTCAGAAATCAGCGATTCGGCCATAGACACAGCTTTATATGTTTTATTTACATACCTCAAGGTACCAGGTGCAGCTCATGAATGCTGAGATGGTGGGGCAGATGGAGCATCCCATGGGAGTGTGGGGTGATGGAGCATCCCTGTGTGCTTGGCGGTGGACCCGGAAGTGGACCAGACATACTTCCTGTCCACTTCTGGGTCCTCCACTTCTGGGTCCGCTGCAGAGTGCATGGGGGACCCTTCTCCCGCACCATGCTGACTCAGTAATCAGCTGTGGGGGGACATCAGTTGCTCCTCCAGACCCAGGAGGCACCAGTCACTGAGCTGGTGAACAGGGAGGTTCCGTGCATGCTCTGCAGTGAACCCAGAAGTGAACCAGAAGTGCTCTGGTCCACTTCCAGGTCTGCCGCTGAGCACGCTGAGGACGCCCCCACACTCCTATGGGACGCTCCATCTTCCCCACCATCTCAGCGTTCACAAGCCATGCCTGGTACCTCAAGGTACGTAGAAAACACATATAAAACTGTGTCTATGGCCAAACCGTTGAATCTTTCTGAATCGAATTGGAGGCTTCCGATTTGATTTAGAGAGATTAATGGGTCTCATCATTCAATTCGGATTTGGAGATTTGGCCGCTGAATCAGGCTGAATCTCCTCTGAATTGAATCAGCAACCAAACCTTTGAACAGCCCTAATGAACACGATGGTAAAGAGAATGGAGTGGCAGAAGTAGCCATGGAGAGATAGAAGAAATGGTTCCTTGTGTGTCTCCCTTGACAATGGAAGGAACAGTTTTCTGTTGATTAAAGCCCTTAGTGTAATGTAAGTTACTGAACTCTTAGGTTGGAATATATGAGGTTTAGGTAGAATGTCTTTGAGACTATTAGCTGAGAATATGTATTTTTTCTTTGATAATTTTGTAGTAGTGGTAGTAGAAGAATCAGCAGCAACAACACTAATAATAATGCTTCCCTGGACCTTGTGTTCTTGATTCTCTGAGGTAATCTGAGTGAAGGATGTGGTCCCTACTCAACCATGACCCCTCATCATTTCCCCCAACCCTCAGTGAACAAAAAAGTGTGAGAGCAAGCAGTCCCCCTGCCTCCCCACCAAAATTAAACAAGAACATTCCAAACTATAGTCATTTGCAGGTTTTTGAAGTTATTAAACTTATGTTTAGAAAAACATGGAAAGCAGAAAAGTGAAAGCACTGCCAGCCATTGGTCATCCACCCCAAAATATCTCCATATCATAGGTGAAGGCACTCCTCCTACTTTCCCACAGTGAGGCCTACTGGGCTGGGTACTCAATCACATCCTGCCCCCACAAGTACCTGAGCCACTGCACTTCACACAACTATCAACTAGTTCCCAATCAATGACTTTTGAAAAGGTTCAGTTGTTACATGCATCTGCACCTAATGTACACAATTCATTTAGTATGTCTTTCTGTTCTTAGAAGGTCCACCAGCAGATATCAATTTTGTTGGAACTATTCATGATTATTAATGCATTTTTAATGCAATAGTTGAGTATAAACGGTTTACCATGAGTATTTAATATTGAATAGTAGAGGTTAAAGCTGACTCAGTTACATATATCACATGATACTAATTGCCATTCCAGATTAGATAGCCCAATTCTTCTGTATCTTAATCTAAAATACACTAAATAGGAAGCTGGAATGACCTTAGGAAATGAAGAAAATAACACTGCTTTCAGTGGGTCTTGGATTAGGTCTATGATCTTGACTTGGAGAATATAATGGGGATTTTCTATTTCTAAGTGTGAGTGGATAACCAGTATTAGAGAATTCTGGAAATTTGCATTTGGGTTTTTTTCTGAGGCATTATCCCTATAAATAAAAAAGGCTACAAATAAGTTTATTGACTGGTTTTCATAGTTTAATATTCTCTCGTCATATTCACAAGAAGTAATTACCTATTTGCATGGTCCTGGTTTTGAAGAGTGAGGTCAGAACCTTGTATGGCTTACTTAATTACCTTTTTACCTGTGTGCTAGTGAAGGGTTGAGAACAATGTCCCCTGCTGTGTTAAATGCACAGGATCCCATTGCATAAAAATATGCCCAGTGTATTATATTTATTAGTCTGTAATTATCTGTCATCATCACCACAGTCATTGACACAAAGTAATTGTGCATGCCTGGGCAATCTGAGCTGTGAAGGGTGCGGTCACATCCTTTTCTGGCTCATTTAATTGCCTCTCTGGTCATGTGAGCACTTCCAGAATAAATTTAACATTTGCCATCCTAGACTACTCAAGCACTGAAGCTTAAATATGCTTTTCCAGGCATTCATGTGAGTAAGATTCAATCACTCAGGACTTTTACAAAGTGACTAAATAGAGACCAAAGTGAATTCATTTTTAAATTCAAGGAAAAACATGGGAAAACGTTTTGTGGTATTTGTCCAGCTCTATTAATAACAAGGAAAACATTAGAATTGGTGGGTCACAGGCTAAGTACAATGAGTAGTAATAATTAAAGAACCCCATGTGCAACTGAGGGCTTGTTCAAGGGAGAGTTCTGAGAAAATTGTGTTTGAACCAATTCCAAGCTTAAGTAAAGAAAAAATATTTGTGAAAAGCTTGTCTATACTTTTTAATACAATGCATGACATTTTACATGGGGACATATTTTCATGTTTGTTAAATTTGAATTGTGGAAAGAAAATAGAAAAGAATAAAACAGTAGATACATGTAAACAATCCCAGATACAATCCACTTATAACATGATAACTTTGGCTATGGATCTATATATTCTGTTCAGATCTTCCAGAACATTGTTAGGACCATGTTTCCAAAGATTTTTCACTCTCTGACCTAATGAATCTGAAATACCAAAGCATGGTCAGCCAGAATAGTGGAAAAATATAACTGCTATTTTTCTCTAAGTGAGAGTAACTGATGACTCACATGGCAGCAACCTCTTTCAGTTTTGGGACTGCCCTCACCATCAGTGCTATGTTCTTACTGGAGCTTATATAATATATCATAAAATACATTACAGCTACTTCTCACTTAACATTGCTATTACATTCTTGAAAAATACGACTTTAAGTCAAACAATGTTAAGTGAATCCAATTACGTCATAATAGCTACTTACTAGCAGGCGGCAGCCAAACAACGTTATAACCAAACGTTGCATGACTTTAAAGGAGTATGTTCTCTAATAGATATCAGCAATGTAATAACGAAGCAATATTAACTGGGACAACGTTAAGTAAGGAGTACCTGTGTATGTATAAGTAAACCCATAGTATCATGAAACACATACCAGTCATGGAAAACTGGGAGTGACCAAGAGTTCTGATTGTTTAGATAGGAGAACTCATGGACACATACTACTATAGTTCCATCAAGGAATAATTTCTTGTAACTACTGACACAGGGGCTAGTTTTTGTCTTAACTGGAAAATGCAAATAGAAAGCACTCTGACTGAAAAAATATATCAAAATACCCAGTCCTCCTGATTATATTGTATTGTCAAGGAACCAGAAGCAATAACATCTGACTGGGCAAATTAAAATGGAAAACATATTTTACAGTCAGTTTTAGTCTTAGCTCCAATGTAACACGTAATTATAACTTTCTGTACAGTTTCTGAAAGAAAGCAATAAGTCTCTTTGGAAATCTAGTTAGATATTCCACAGAAAAGATAACTTAAGTGTTGTGATCCATTTCTCTATCAGTAGCTTAAAACCTTTGGTCAACCACTTGTGCTCATTGACTCACCCATTCTGCAAGTCAGAAAAAGTTTTAATAAAGGTTTAACTTCAGTTTATATGACTCTTCATTCTTCTCAGCAAAAGGTCAAGGGAAAATTAATATCTCAAGATAAGAAAATGAGGAATTGGTAAATGGAAGTATTCTCCAAATGCATTATTATGTGGTAGCCTCACAACATATAATTAAAGCAACCTGTGGTTCCAGAATAGATTTATCCAAGCTGTGGTTCTTATTGAGGGAGAGATGCATTTCCCATATAATATCTTATTCTGATTAATTCAATGAGTTGTGCAAATGGAAATATAACCAGTATGTTTATGGATTTGAAGCCAAAATTCTTCTGTATTGGGTAAATTAAAATCTCTCTGCCAGGCAGAGATATGAGAGCTACCAGCTGGATTGAGATGGATAACACATAAATGGACAATTTGACTTGCTAGTTTTTCACAAAAAAAATAATAGCAAAGTTGAATACCAAATCTAACTATTTGCTGGTAAGATATTTTGGTTTTGTTTAATATCATGCCCAATAACTACTAACATTTAGGTCCCTGCATTTTTATAAATAAGCAGAATATTTTACCAGTTACTTCATCTTTCCATGTGAACCTCAGCATTGCAAAGCTTTACCTGGGCTTCTTTTATTTGTTGCTGTAATCTGTCCTGCAAGCATACTGCTACACACTTTCTGGTCCTGTTATATGATAAGCAATTGTTAGCTGATCAGTTTTTTGGGTAGAAAACCCAAATGTGGGCAGGCAGTAGTATTGGTAGCATTCTTTCCTGAGAGTGGATATGGAACCAATTCCTCAATATTCTGTTAGTGTTGCTGAAATGTAAACCAGTTGTTTTGACTATATTTTTAGATCCCATGGTTCTTTTCTCAAGACCAAGAGAGTTACGCTAGTTACGTCCCAGATTCTGCTTCCAGACACTGTGTTATATCTTCTAGCTAAAGGCATGTCTAGACTAGTGCAGAGAAGACTGATCTAACTTTAAACTAGTTAGCTTACGTACTGGCAGCAGGTTAGCCACAACAGCCTGGAGCTTAGTGTGGGCTAACTAACCTGCCACACCCTCAGAGCCACATAAATTAGCCACACGCCAAGTTTTATGCTGCTGCAGAGGGCTGGGAATAGCTTGTGTATCTTTCTACTACACAACAGTCTGCAGTGTAGACAAATCCAACATTTTCTCTTGTGGCTTCAAGTTCTTTTATTTTTTAATTTTTCAATCTCTGTTGCATAAAGAAACCTTCTTGTCAAGCCACTACACAAAATACTTTCTCCTGCTTTAAAGGCAATAGCTACCATCTGGCCTCAAATCCATCACGACGTGTAAGCCAATCTTTCTCTGTGTCAGTCAACAGACCCTCTTTATGTAGGTCAAGTGACTTTGCTTTTAATATTGCACATTTAATAGGATCCTAATGGTAGCTAAGTACATTATAAAGGCTAGAGCCATCCAAAGATGGATTGTTCCGTGTAACATTTTTATTTGCAGAACAGAAAAAACAGCAAGATTTTGCTATAAAGCAGTGTAAATTCTAGGTCCAGTTGCAAGTGAAAAATCATTTCTATATGATTGCTTACATATTCTTATGAGAATATTAAGAATTTATATTTTAAAGCATTCAGAGGCAAAACTAACCCACAGTGACATCTGCAATCAGAACACAAGAAAGTTCAGTTTCATAAATGTGCATCTCCTGAATGTGTCAAACCGAGCCCATTTTCCTACTTCTTAACATTCTTGGAAATGCCTTCCACACTGTGTTAAAACAACATTTGCTTAATCTGATCAGAAAACTGTTAGAATATTAATCTGTATTGCAAGGCTAAACTGGAGTAGTCTTTCATGGTCCATATAGCATTTTTTTAAATTAAAATGAAAGTTAAGACAGCCTGGCCAGAAGTAAAGCCATATTTAAGCAGAAATATATGTATAGTAAATCATCCTATTCATTTATTATTAATGGGGAGTAGTAAAATATTCTACTACTAATTTGTATTCAATTTATATTCTAAAAGATCAATGATCGGAACAAAGGAACAACTAGAGGAAGTGGGTCCCACTATTTCCTATGTTCATTTCTCTATCCAAATTGCTGATCTAATTTCAGGGGAAAAAAGTTAGGCTCAGATATTATATTAGTATCTGAAATATATAAAGTTTTGGCCCAAATGCGACCACAATATAATTCTAATGAGGTCATTAAGTAATTAATTTGTCCTACTATGTTTAGCAAATGCAGAAGGATTTGGAAAAGCAAGCTAACTGGAATCCATTGTTACTACTAAATATATAGAAAAGCACTGTCACAAACCCATCTGTGGGGTACCCCCAGACCTCTGTGCCTCTCCCAGCTGTCCTGCCACTTGTCCTAAAGAAAGTCCTAAACCTGACTAAAGTTTACAATGAGATAACTCCTTAACTCTGCAAACCTCATTTCCACTGTCCTTATCCCGGACCTCATGGATACAGCAGGGAAATCTCTGTCAGCCCTTTTTGGGTTGTGGAGAAAATTTTAGGTACCCCTTTCCATAGAATGGGTAAGCCTAGAATATCATTTACCCAGAGGTCACTCTGCCACAGGCAATCAGTTAGGAGACAAAACAAAAAAAAATATATTTTTTTTATATTGGAGAAAAGAATTAAAGAAGAAAAATTGTCCGTAAATTTGGAGACAGAAAAAAAAGGCAAGTATAGTTTCTTCCCCTCTTATTTGGCTACAGCCTAGCCTACCTATCAGGCCTGTCAGTATTTCCAGAAAACAGCCTTCCTGTTGATTCTGCCAGCCCTGAATGCTGGGGACCTGGAAGCTTCAAAGCCTGGGATCCAAAGACCTTAGCCATTTAAATAGCTCTTATAATACCTTCAAGCCACCCAGCCCCTCTCAGCATTGTCCCAATCATAGGCAACTTGTAGGAGGGGCACAAGGGAGCATGTGTCCCCTCTAAGATTGTCTGCTGCTGACACCACCACTGGCTTCTGCTGGTGGTCGCTGCTCAACCCCCTCCTTCCCCCCCCCACTGCCACCACTGGCTTCAGTGGGCAGTCACTGCCCGTGCAGCTGCCACCAGTGGCTTTTGCAGGTGGTTGCCACTCATCACCCCACAACTGCCAGGTTCTGCTGGCGGTCATTGCTTGCCACCCCCCACCCTGTCACCAATGCTGCAGGCTTCTGTGGGCGGTCGCCACTTGCCACCCTGCCGCCAGTGCTGCCACCCACAAACTGTGCCTCCCCAGTTTCAGGAGGCATCAGTCACCCATGGTCCCAATTCTACATGAGTCTCCAGAATCCTCAAGAAGCTTCTCTCCATGCGATAATTAACATCCCTCTGGCTGATGAGCCATTTCTATCAGATACCTTTGCTATAGGAAGTTAATTTTCCCATTCTTCTTTTTCTCACGTCTCTATACTGCGTTTGATGATTGAGTCAAAATCATGGTTTGCAGTGCTTGCAGAATTCACAGGTATTACCAG